>NW_025539425.1:0-13030 GCF_020615455.1 Coregonus clupeaformis
GTGCTGTAGGTGTAGTGGTGGGGAATCAAACGCAGGACTCAGAACGATAATCCAAAGACTTGTATTAAAGCCAAACCAAGGCAAAAGGACAACTGGCCCGGAGGCGAAAATACGCACAAAGGCGAAATAGTAACAGCGCACAAACAGGTGCGAAATACTCCAGCACAGTGGAGAGAAGCTCAACCAAGCGAAACACACGACTGACGAAAATCAATTATACACAACACTAGACAAACACAACGCAGAAACTTATAGGACACTAATTACGCAGACTAGAAACAGGTGTGAAAACAAACAGACAAAAGCAAACGAACATGAAACATACAACGGTGGCAGTTAGAATTCGAGACGACGAACGCCCGAAGCCTCGCCCGAACAAGGGGAGAGGCAGCCTCGGCCGAAACCGTGACAGTACCCCCTTGACGCGGCGGCTCCAGACGTGCGCCGACTCGGCCTCGGGACGACCAGGAGGACGCGGAGCAGGGCGCGTCGGATGCCCCCGATGGAATTCCGTCAGGAGCGACGGGTCCAAAATGTCTCTCCTCGGCACCCAGCACCGCCTTCCTCCGGACCGTACCCTCCCACTCCACTAGATACTGGAGACCCCCATCCGACGTCTCGAATCCAAGATGGACCTCACGGAGTACGCCGGTTGCCCCTCGATGTCCAACGGGGGCGGAGGAGTCTCCAGATCTCATTTTCTTGGAGTGGGCCCGCTACTCACCGGCCTGAAGGACACATGGAACGAGGGGTTAATACACTTATACTCCACAGGTAGCTGTAATCTATAACATACCTCGTTCAACCTTCTCAGGACTTTAAATGGTTTCCTACAAACCGCCGACCCAGTTTCCGACAGGGCAGGGGCAGGAGGGGCAGGTTTCTGGTAGAGAGCCAGACTCGATCACCAGGTGCGTACACCGGTCCCTCACTGCGGTGGAGATCAGCGCTCGCCTTCTGACGTCGGGAGGGCCCGCTGCAGGTGGGACGTGTGCAGCGTTCCACGTCTCCTCCGAGCGCCGCGCCCACTCATCCACCGCAGGAGCCTCGATCTGGCTCTGCTGCCAGGGTGCCAGAACCCGGCTGGTAACCCAACACACATTGAAATGGAGTTAGGTTAGTGGGAGGAATGGCGTAGGAATTCTGGGCCATCTCGGCCCAGGGAACGTACACGACCACTCCTCCGGCCGGTTCTGGCAGTATGTTCTGAGAAACCTACCCACATCCTGGTTTACGGTTCCACCTGCCCATTACTCTCCGGGTGGTACCCCGAGGTGAGGCTCACCGAGACCCCAACCGCCCATAAACGCTCTCCAGACCTCTGGAGGTGAATTGGGGACCCCGATCAGCCACAATGTCCTCGGGTACCCCGTAGTGCCGGAACACATGGGTGAACAGTGCCTCGGCAGTTTGAAGGGCAGTAGGAAGACCCGGCATGGGGAGTCAAACGACAGGCTTAGAGAACCCGGTCCAAACGACCAGGATAGTAGTATTCCCTTGGGAGAGGGGAAGGTCTGTTATAAAGTCCACAGAGAGGTGGGACCATGGTCGTTGTGGAACGGGCAGGGCAGCAACACCCCTAGGCAGATGTCTAGGCGCCTTACACTGGGCGCACACCGAGCAGGAGGAAACATAAACCCTCACATCCCTTGCCAACGTAAGGCCACCAGTACTTGGCACTAAGACAGTGCACTGTCCGGCCGATACCCGGATGTCCAGAGGAGGGGGTGACGTGGTGAGCCCAATAGATCAATCGATCCCGAACCTCGAGCGGAACGTACTTCCGACCCTCCGGGCACTGTGGTGGACTAGGGTCGAGTGCGTAACGCCCGCTCGAGTTCAGTATCGACCTCCCACACTACCGGTGCCACCAGACACCGACTCAGGCAGTATGGGAGTGGGCTCCACGGACCTCTCCTCCGTGTCAACCGCCGAGACAGCGCATCTGCCTTGCCATTCTGTGACCCAGGGATGTACGTGATTTTAAAAGTAAACCTGGTCAAGAACATACTCCATCTTGCCTGGCGAGGTTCAGCCTCCTCGCGCCCGGATGTACTCCAGGTTACGGTGGTCCGTCAAAATGAGGAAAGGGTGTTGAGCCCCCTCAAGCCAGTGCCTCCACACCTTTAGAGCCTGTACCACGGCTAACAGCTCCCCTGTCCCCTACGGTCATAGTTCCGCTCCGCCCGGACTGAGCTTCTTAGAAAAAAGCACAGGGGCGGAGTTTAGGTGGCGCGCCAGACCGTTGTGAAAAGCACGGCTCCTAAACCGGCCTCTGACGCTCCACCTCTACCTGGAACGGCAAAGAGGGATCCTGGATGTGCCAGCACCGGGGCCGAGGTAAACAGGTCCTTCAGCCTCCCAAACGCCCTGTCCGCCTCGGCCGACCACTGCAGACGCACCGACCCCCTTCAACAGAGACGTGATGGGAGCTGCCACCTGTCCAAAACCCCGGATAAACCTCCTGTAGTAATTTGCATAACCCCAAAAACTGCTGCACCTCTTTCACAGTGGTTGGTGTTTGCCAATTACGCACGGCCGACACCGGTCTGCCTCCATCTTCACCCTGACGCAGACAACTGATAACCCAAAAAGGAGACCGACTCCTGGAAAAACAGACACTTCTCTGCCTTCATACAGGTCGTGGCTCCACCAGCCTCCGCAACACTCCTACGCACCAGGGCCACATGCTCGACACGGGTAGGCGAGTACACGAGAATGTCATCAATGTACACAACCACCCCCTGCCCCTGCATGTCCCTGAAGATCTCATCCACGAATGATTGGAAAACTGACGGAGCGTTCATCAACCCGTATGGCATGACCAGATACTCGTAATGGCCCGAGGTGGTACTAAAGGCTGTCTTCCATTCATCACCCTCCCTGATGCGCACCAAGTTGTACGCGCTCCTGAGATCTAATTTCGTGAAGAAACGCGCCCCATGCAACGACTCAGTCATGGTCGCAATCAGCGGGGAGTGGATAACTGTACTTCACCGTAATCTGATTGAGACCACGGTAATCGATGCACGGGCGCAACCCACCATCCTTTTTCTTCACAAAAAAGAAACTCGAGGACGCAGGGAAGTGGAAGGCCGTATGTATCCTTTGTCTCAGAGACTCGTCTATGTAAATCTCCATAGCTTTCTTCTCCTCCTGAGACAGAGGATACACATGGCTCCGGTGGGGAGCGCAGCTCCCTGCCTGGAGGTCTATTCGTACAATCTCCCCTGCCTATGGGGTGGCAACTGCGTCGCCCTCGCCTTACTAAACGCAATAGCCAAATCCCCATACTCGGGAGGAACGTGCAATGGGGCACCTGGTTTGGACTCTCCACCGAGGTAGCCCCTACACGGAAACGCCCAAACATCTACCCACACACTGAGCAGACCACTCCATCAGAGCCCTCTCCTGCCACGAAATAGCTGGGTTATGGGTACTCAACCAGGGCATGCCCAGCACCACCGGATACGCAGGAGAGTCAATCAGGAACAGCTGAATCATCTCCTGATGACCCCCTGCGCAAGCACATCCTAAGTGGCGCGTGACCTCCCTGATTAAGCCCGCACCCAACGGACGGCTATCTAGGGCATGAACGGGGAAAGGAACATCAACAGGAATAAGGGGAATCCCTAACGCTAAACAAAACTTCTTATCAATAAAATTCCCAGCCGCGCCTGAATCTACCAGCGCCTTATGCTGGGAATGAGGTGCTACCCGTGGAAAACGCACAGGCATACAAAAATGGGCAACAGGTGAGCTCTGGGTGAGTGGGGCGCCTACTCACCTGGAGGGAATCCCCAGTGCGGAACCTTGTCGTCATCTCTCCCTAGGAGGCCATCCCCAGCACCTAGCCGCGGTGTGTCCTCCCCGACCACAGTTGGTGCAGTGGATGGACCCCCTAGCCTGCCGAATCCTCCCTCTTCTGGCGCCAGCGCCCGAGCTCCATGGGACACGGCTCGGAGGCGCTGGAGGGTGAAATGGACGGACCCTCCGTAGGACGCCGCGGGTAGCCAGTAGGTTATCCAGCCTGATGGACATGTCGACCAGCTGGTCGAAAGAGAGGCTGGTGTCCCCCTTTTACAAGCCAGCTCTGACGGACGGTCCTCTCGTAGGGCTACATCTGTATAGATCGACGAGGGCCCGATCATTTCACCCTGCATCTGCCGCTAGAGTAGCACGGAATTCGAGCGCGAATTCCTGGGCACTCCTCCTCCCCTGCCGGAGGAAGACCAGACGCTCCCCGCGCTTTCCCCTCCGGGGATGAGACAAACACCGCCCTGAAGCGGCGGGAGAACTCGTCGGAGGTGAATAGTCGTGGCGTCGATCTTCTCCACTCCGCTTGGCCCACTCCAACGCCTTCCCGGCCAGGCAGGAGATCAGGCGGACACGCCTCATGCCCCGAAGGTGCCGGGTGCACGGTGGCCAGGTATAGCTCCACCTGGAGGAGGAATCCCTGACACCCAGCCGCGGTTCCGTCGAGGCCCCTCGGGAGAGAGAGTCGGACTCCTCGAGGTTCTGGGAGCTGGAATGGGCGGACTGGCCGATGGTGCTGGCAGGGAGGGAGGCGGTGGAGGCGTACCCCAGCCTCGGAGGGTGGTGATCACCTCCTGCAGGGCGGTCCCCTTTTGCAGGATTTGGTCCTGTTGTTCCCGAACCTGGGCCTCCAGTCTCGTCTGTCCTGCTTCGGCTCCTGCTGATTCCATGGTTGGTGTGTAATTCTGTCAGGGCGTGCTGTAGGTGTAGTGGTGGAATCAAACGCAGGACTCAGAACGATAATCCAAAGACTTGTATTAAAGCCAAAACCAAGGCAAAAGGACAACTGGCCCGGCACTGGCAAAATACGCATCGAAGGCGAAGATAGTAACAGCGCACAAACAGGTGCGAAAATACTCCAGCACAGTGGGAGAGAAGCTCAACCGAGCTGAAACACACGACTGACGAAAATCAATTACACACAACACTAGACAAACACAACGAGAAACTTATAGGACACTAATTACGCCCAAACTAGAAACAGGTGTGAAAACAAACAGACAAAAGCAAACGAACATGAAACATACAACGGTGGCAGCTAGAATTCCGGAGACGACGAACGCCGAAGCCTGCCCGAACAAGGGAGAGAGGCAGCCTCGGCCGAAACCGTGACATTCACATTACTTTGCTTTAATAAAATATTTGTTTTATTTGATGGTTTTATTATTTCATTCCAAGTCATCATCTCATCTCTATAGAGCTGCTGCCTATGCTATCTGACAAAATCACTATTTTAGTAGTTCTTCAAAGTAAATATGGCATACTTTTATGACTGCTGAATCCCAACTATCAATCACTTAGATCATGTATTTTCAAGCTCCTGAAGCAACTGCTTTCTATTCCTCTCGATTCTCTCTTCTCTTTAGTCTCCATGTCTGCTCTGCACAGACCGGACAAGATTAAGCGGGTGCACAATGGATGCTGGTCATTGTCGTTTATTACCACATTTTCTGCGCTAAACTATGTAGAATATTGGCCTGTTGGAAACTACAACTCCCTACTACATCACACAGTTCAGGCTTGATCTGATTTATCTCTACAGAAACTGCACATCGAGCTCACAGAAAAAAAACGAAGGTCATGGAATTCAAATAATTGAACCGATGGCGGTCAATTAGTTGTTTAAAACCCCCAAAATATCAGACATTTCCATTAATCGCTCAGCACTACTGTGCGTGGTAACAACAAATGTCAATTTATCAAACTTTTTTGAATTAAATTCTCAAGAGCATGAGTAGATGGCATCAATTTGTTTGGGTGCCAGCAACCTATCACTACTTCAAGTCAAGAAGGAAAAGTAAAACAAAATCCCCTCTGAGGTACAGACTGTTGCACTTACCATGTCTTTCCCTTTCAAAACAGACATACTTTGTGTTCATACCATGAGTCTATTTCTACAGAGAATACTCCTGAGTAACAATGTACAGCAACCGAAAGCGTTCCTGACTGCAGTAGTCCTTTCACAATTCACAAAAAAATCTGATCCCAACAGGTGGTGCCAAATATAACACATATAATTGCTTGAGCCATTACTGTGAAGCTGTTCTTTCGATACACTGAATGTCCTTTTTCAAGGGGAGATGAAACACTCTAGAGCCTCAGGCACACTCCACAATAAAACTGTTTCATGGCTATGTTTTTAAATGCCCTTTGTTGAACATACAGATCGCAGAGAAGTTCTGTTGTGTTAGAAACAGGTATGTCCCTTTGTCCTTGACATAGCTTTCCCTGACCTTCAAACGGCCACATCCTGATCTGCAGTGTTGTTGCAGTGAGAGAAAGCACTAACAGGTATGTGCTAACTGGTCGGCAACATCTGTAAATACCACAGGAAGGGCACTTCGTCAGGCATTAAGGTTACCTAATGCTTCCCTATCACACTACTGTTCCTGCCTTCAGTACCAAGCAAGGCCAGTGATCTGGATCACAGAAAATTGTTCATGGGCCCATACCCCAGGATGGCTTGATAATTGGGTAAATAGGGCCGGTGTGCACTTGATTGGCAACATGAAGGTCATGCTGCCTGGTGCAGTTAGATAAATGATAGAGGCGAAGATACCTTTAATGAATAACAACTACTTAACAGTCTGGCTCAGAGGTGGTTCAAGGCTACAACAACATGGGCTGTATGTTGCCCTAACACCTACTATAATACATATGTAACTAAAGGCATATCTTTGATACAATGGAATACTAGATCCGTTTAATGACGAGGGCTGGTGAGTCAATGTTTGCCGCAGAGGTGGTTCTTTCAAGGTCAGCGTACATGCTGCTGCTGTTGCTCTTTGCTGCTGTGTCCACTGCTGACACTCTTTGATCAACTCTCTTTTAATTTAATTTCACTTAGCCGACCAACAGAATGTTTTTCACTACAAAGACTTCATTTTCATCTCAACCAAAGCATTCCTCTCCTGGGCATGAGAGTCTACCAAACGATTAACTTACGAGCCGTGTATCAATTTCAAAATGGCCCTTTGATCAATTCAGAAAATGGTTTTACATTTTTTTATAATCTGATGTTTAGTGCCAAAAGGGCCTCGTTCAATATTCTCCAATGGGAGAATCTGTTTTCATGTACCCCCATTAAGTGCTGTCAATCAATATTACTCAACATACCAGTTACAGCGATTCAGAGCTGCTAACAGGGGTACAGGGTCTGTCTGCCCGCTTATCGGCTCTTTCAACGCAGATGAGATAACAACACTGCTTGATACACCAGAGCAGAGTTTCCCAAACTTTTTCACTCAGGCCCCCCTTCCAGCATTGGGGGAACATCCCGCGCCATGTCTATTTCTATGGGCACAAGACTAGTTCATGACAAAATGTTCACACCCCTTCTTGTTGGGGAGAGAACATTTTTGCAATTCTACACATTTTGTTATGTGCTGCAGAAAACATTCTGCAGTTTTAAAAGTGAATTTTTTGCAATTCTATACATTTTGCCATGTCTAATGTCTATTCATGTGATATTTGAGTGACTCAAACGTCACAACAAAATCTATGGGCTAAAAAAACCTATCTAAAAAAGTTAGCTGACATGGCCTAGTTGATCTGGACATTTCTGACAAGTTATAAATAGCTCTTCTAAGGTATGCCATGACTGACATGAGCAAGAGGAAAACTGATGATGCACCCTACCAATTTAAAAATGGCACCTTGTTATTCTACTATTACAACTTTCAAGAGTAAGTTGAAAGCTGGACTGAGTTCCTAAAACATTTTTGCCGACCCCTCGCGCCCCCCACAGTTTGGAAACCACAGCAGCAGAGAGCGCCTTGAGCTTAACTCAGCGGCAGTAAAAAAACACCATGGACTCAGATATGGCTATCATAAACTTTATCCAATCAACATCTAGCCTGCAACATCGCTTGTTTGGTAGTCTGGTTGAGCATCATGATCTACCTTTTTACATCATGATGTTCGGTGGCTAAACAAGGTTAATAATGCTGTCAAGAGGGCAGCCTATGTGAGCTTAGGGGAGGAGATGCTTTTCTCTGCGATTGCCGCCACAAGAAAGCCAATACATATCTAGCCAAAACGCTTGATGAGGAGTTCGTATCAGATGTTTGTTTTTTTAGTTTGTTTTTTAGTGACATCTTCCAATCAATTGAATGGACTTCATTTGGGATGTCACGGTTTTAGCTGAGGCTGCTCCTCCCTCCTTGTTCGGGCAGGCTTCGGCGGTCGTCGTCCCCGGAGTACTAGCTGCCACCGTTCGATGTTTCATGTTTGTTTGGTTTTGTCTGTTTGTACACCTGTCCCTTGTTAGTGTTTGATTTGGTTGCCTATTTAGTTTTCGTGTGTAAAGGGGGCAGGTGTTATGTGGTATTGTTTTTTGTCAAGCTGTTGCTCTGTGATATTTACTCTCAGGATTGTTGTTTGTTCCGGAGAGTCCGCACTGTGTGCGCTATCGCCTTTACGCACTGTGTGTTTTTGCGTACTGGTATTTTTTGCCTCCCGGTTGGGTTGGCTGTTCGCCTGTTTGCTGCTGTTATTTTTGTGACTAAAGTCTGTTGACGAACGCCCGTGTTTCCTGCGCTTGATTCCTCACCGCATCTACACTCAGCTACTGACAGAATACCACATCACACCATGGAGTCGAGCAGGAGCACCAGCGCCGACAGAGGTCATGGAGGACCGTCTTCGTGGACAGGAGGACCGGATTAACCAGATCGGGCACGCCTTGGATCGGGTGATGAACACTCTCCACCGATGGGAAAGCAGCGGGTACCCACGCCCACCCTACCGGACCATCCCCATCGGTCAGTCCTCCTGTCCACATTCCGGAACCCAGTGGGATTTCCGGCTCTCGCTCCCGAGGGCGTACGACGGCTCCGCTGCCGGGTGTCAAGGGTTCCTGCTACAGGTGGAGCTCTACCTCGCCACCCGTACACCCGGGCGCCCTCGGGACACGAGGGCGTCTCCGCCTCATCTCCTGTCTCACCGGCAAGGCGTTGGAGTAGGGCCAACGCCGAATGGAGGAGAATGGACGCCGCTACCATCACTTATGCGGAGTTCTCCCGCCGCTCCGGGCCGTGTTCGACCATCCACCTGAAGGGAAGGCGGGCGGGGAGCGTCTGTTCTTCCTCCGACAGGGGATGAGGAGCGCACAGGATTTTGCCCTGGAGTTCGGACTCTAGCGGCAGATGCAGGGTGGAATGAGCGGGCCCTCATAGACCACTTCCGTTGTAGCCTCCGGGGAGGACGTCCCAAAGAGAGTTGGCGTGCAGGGGATACCATGTTGACGTTTGACCAACTAGTCGACATGGCCAATCGGTTGGACACCCTGCTCGCCACCCGTGGGCGTCCCGGATGGGGTCGCCCATTTCACCCTCCAGCACCTCCGAGCCGAGCCCTATGGAGTCTCGGAGGTGCTGGCGCTAGAGAAAGGAGGAGTAGGAACCCGAGGGGGGGCCGTCCCCTGCACCAACTGTGGCCGTGGAGGGCACACCGCGTGTTAGGGTGTTGGGGAAGGTCCCCGGTGGGAGGTGAAGGCAGGCCACGCATTGGGGAGTCCTCCCAGGTGAGTAGGCGCCCTACTTACCCAGAGCTTTCTGTCGTTCACATAACCTTGCCTGTTTGTTTTCCGGGTAGCACCTCGTCTCCCAGCATAAGGCGCTAGTTCGATTCAGCGCGCAGCTGGGAACTTTGTAGATCGGCAGTTCTGTGTAGAATTAGGGATTCCCCTCCTTCCCGTTGATAAGCCTTTCCCTGTACATGCCCTAGATAGCCGTCCGTTAGGATCTGGGTTGATTAGGGAGGTCACAGCGAAAGGCCCTTAAGATGGAGGCGCAGGGGGGGTCATGAGGAGACGATTCAGCTCTATCTGATTGACTCTCCTGCGTATCCGGTGGTGCTGGGGCTTCCCTGGTTGATTACCCATGATCCTACTATTTCGTGGCGAGAGAAGGCTCTTAAAGGGTGGTCTGCTCAGTGAGGGGCTGTGTCTGGGTGTTTCCATAGGGGCGACCTCGGTGGAAAGTCAGAATCTAATGCCTGCACTGCACATTCCCCCGAGTATGAGGATTTGACACTAGTGTTTAGTAAGACTAGGCGGGCGCAGCTGCCGCCTCATAGACGGGGGATTGTGCGATAGATCTCCAGTTAGGAGCAGCCCTCCCGGCGGAGCCATGTGTATCCCTTGTCTCAAGAAGAGAGGAAGGCGATGGAAACTTACATCGCGAGTCTCTGAGACAGGGATACATACGGGCCTCCACTTCACCCGCTTCCTCAAGCTTCTTTTTTGTGAAGAAAGGATGGAGGTCTGCGCCCGTGTATTGATTACCGTGGTCTCAATCAGATTACGGTGAAGTACAGCTATCCACTTCTCTGATTGCGACTATGACGGAATCATTACACGGTGCTCAGTTCTTCACAAAACTGGATCTCAGGAGCGCATATAACTTGGTGCGCATTAGAGAGGGCGAGGAATGGAAGACAGCGGTTTAGCACGACCTCCGGTCATTACAAGTATCTCGTCATGCCATATGGGTTAATGAATGCTCCCTCAGTCTTCCAATCCTTCGACAATGAGATTTTCCGGGACATGCAGGGGGCAGGGGAGTAGTCGTGTACATCGCGCGATATTCTGGTGTACAGTTCTACCCCGAGCAGAGCATGTAGCCCTGGTGCGCCGAGTGTTGGAGAGGCTGTTGGAGCATGACCTATATGTCAAGGCAGAGAAATGTCTGTTCTTTCAGAAGTCGGCCCCTTTTTGGGTTATCAGTTGTCTGCGTTCAGGGGGTGAAGATGGAGGTTGACCGGGTGTCAGCTGTGCGTAATTGGCAAACACCAACCACTGTGAAAGAGGTGCAACAGTTCTTGGGTTTGCGAATTATTACCGGAGGTTTATCCGGGGTTTTGGACAGGTGGCAGCTCCCATAACGTCTCTGTTGAAGGGGGGTCCGGTGCGCTTTGCGGTGGTCAGCTGAGGCGGACAGGGCTTTTGGGAGACTGAAGGACCGGTTACCCCGGGCGCCGGTGTTGGCGCATCCGGATCCCGCTTTACCATTTCAGGTAGAGGTAGACGCGTCCGAGGCGGTATTGGGGCCGTCCTCTCACAACGGGTTCTGGCTACACACCTAAGCTCCGCCCCTGTGCTTTTTTATTCTAAGAAGCCGTCAGGCGGAGCGGAATTATGGCGTAGGGGACAGGGAGCTGTTAGCCGTGGTACAGGCCCTAAAGGTGTGGAGGCATTGGCTTGAGGGGGATCAACACCCTTTCCTCATTTTGACGGACCACCGTAACCTGGAATACATCCGGGCAGCTAGAGACTGAATCCTCGCCAGGCCCGCTGACTATGTTTCTAGCCCCGGGTTTGTGTTTAAAATCACTTACATCCCTGGAGTCCCAGAACGGGAAGGCAGATGCCCTGTCTCGGCGGTATGACACGGAGGAGAGGTCCGTTGAGCCACTCCCCTACTACCAAAGTCTTGTCTGGTGGCACCGGTGGTATGGGAGGTCGATGCAGAGATCGAGCGGGCGTTACGCACCGACCCAAGTCCTCCACAGTGTCCAGTGGGTCGGACGTACGTTCCGCTCGAGGTACGCGATCGCCTCATTTATTGGGCTCATACGCCCCTCCTCTGGACATCCAGGTATCGGCCGGACAGTTCACTGCCTTAGCACTAAGTACTGGTGGCCAACGTTAGCCATGGATGTGAGGGTTTATGTCTCCTCCTGTTCGGTGTGCCCAGTGTAAGGCGCCCAGACATTTGCCCAGGGGTAAGCTTACAACCCCTGCCCGTTCCCGCAACGACTCTGGTCCCACCTCTCGGTGGACTTTGTTACAGACCTTCCCCCCTCACAGGGGAATACTACCATCCTGGTCGTTGTGGATCGGTTCTCGAAGGCCTGTCGTCTCCTTCCCATGCCGGGTTCCCTACTGCCCTACAGACCGCTGAGGCTCTGTTTACCCATGTCTTCCGGCATCGGGTACCCGAGGATATAGTGTCTGATCGAGGCCCCCAGTTCACCTCCAGAGGAGAGCCTTTATGGAACGGTTGGGGGTTTGGTGGAGCCTTACCCCGGGTTACCACCGGAGAGTAATGGGCAGGTTGAACGTGTCAACCAGGATGTGGGTAGGTTTCTGAGGTCTTATTGCCAGGGGCCGGCTGGAGGAGTGGGCGAGATACGTTCCGTGGGCCGGAGATGGCGCAGAACTCTCTCCGCCACTCCTCCACCCAACTAACCCCTTTCCAGTGTGTGTTAGGGTACTGACAAGGTTCTGGCACCTTGGCACGAGAGCCAGATCGAGGCCCCTGCGGTGGATGAGTGGGTGCGGCGCTCGGAGGGAGACATGGAACGCTGCACGTTCATCTGCAGCGGGCCATCCGTCAGGCATAAGACGAGCGCCCGATCTCCACCGCAGTGAGGGGCCTGTATACGCACCTGGAGATCGAGTCTGGCTCTCGACCAGAAACCTGCCCTCCGCCTGCCCTGCCGGAAGCTGGAGTCGGGTTTGTGGGGCCATTCAAAGTCCTGAGGAGGTTGAACGAGGTGTGTTACAGGTTAGAACTGCCTATTGATTACAGGAATATTAACCCTCGTTCCATGTGTCTCTCCTCAGGTCGGTAGTAGCTTCTGGTCCACTCCAGGACTATGAGATAGAAGAGACTCCTCCGCCCCGTTGGACATCGAGGGGGCTCCCGGCGATACTGTGAGGTCCATCCGATTCGAGGAGACGCCGGATGGGGGGTCTCCAATATCTCGTGGAGTGGGAGGGGGCACGGCCCGGAGGAGCGGTGCTGGGTGCCGAGGAGGACAGATTAGACCTGTCCTGCTGACCGAGTTCATCGGGGTCATCCTACGCGCCGGGATCGGCGCACGGCTGGGCCGCGCGTCAAGGGGGGGGTACTGTCAGGTTTCGGCGAGGCTGCTCCTCCTCCTTGTTCGGGCAGGCTTGGGCGGTCGTCGTCCCCGGAGTACTAGCTGCGCACCGTTCGATGTTTCATGTTTGTTTGGTTTTTGTCTGTTTGTACACCTGTCCCTTGTT
>NW_025539426.1:0-13028 GCF_020615455.1 Coregonus clupeaformis
GTATCTTCCGGCCCGACGTGAGGCGGGTGGAGGCCTACATCAAGAGTCCCTAGCTGCTGGGTCGGTGGGCCCTCGTCATCACCCCTGGGGCAGATTCTTCTTTTGTGGGTAAGAGGATGGGCTCTTCGACCATGTAGCAAACCTCCCGGGGGTTGGAATGACATCAGGTGAAACAAGTATCCCCTGCCCTTGATGAGTTCCACCTTGCGACTCCTTGCAGGGTGCTACGGTGTTCACTGGGTGAGACCCTCTTGTCTGCCGTGTCACTGATCCGGATCAGAGAGAGGCGAGTGGTTGTTGGTTTCAATACACCGATAGGGCACTTGATATCAGGTGATGCCGTTTGGACTGACCAAATGCTCCAGCAGTATTCCAGAAGTATAGTGAGCAGCAGCGTCCTGAGAAATATGATGGTCTCTTAAGTGTTTGTTTTACTGGATGACATTCAGTCTTCTCGAAGGAACCTTCCGACCCGTCAGCATGTCCGGCAGGTTCTGCAGCGATTATTGGGAGAATCGCCTGTTCGTGAAGGCCGAGGGTGCGAGTTTCACGCCCACCTGACATCTTTCTCGGGTACATCATCTTCAGGGAATTGAGATTAGGATGGACTAGGGAAGGTTAGAGCGGTTCTGGAATGGGCTTCCCAGCCGATCCAGTTGCAGCTCCAGAGATTTTTTTAGGGTTTGCAATTTCCACGCGGGTTATCGGGATTACAGCCGTGTGGCGCTCCGTGCTGCCTTGACATCAGGACCTTTAAGTGGAATCGGGCGGATCGGCGTTTCTGGATTCGAAGAAGCGATTCGGATTCTCTCTCCAGCAGTTCGCGGTAATCAGTTAAATGGAATTTGATGGGGCCGCGTCGTGTAGGAGTTAAGCCATCCTGTAGCTTAGCGATGCTCCCACCGGACAGTAAACTCCATCCCTTCGCCTACTACTCTCGTCGCCTTTACGCCTGCGGAGGAAGATTACGATGTGGGTAACCAGGAGCTTCTGCTTGGTGGACTTTGCCTTGGAGGAGTGGGGTTATGGTTTGGAGGCGGGCGCGTTTGTTATCTGGACTGACCTAGAATCTTGCCGTGCGTCATTCAAGCGTCGCATCGTCAGGCCAGGTGGCGTTGTTTTTAAGACGATTCAAGTTTGCCTGACGTTCAACTGGATACAAACGGCAAGGCGGGCGCCTTGTCGGATGTTCTCAAGACGAGAGTGAGTCCCAGGCCGGAACTGTCCCCGGCACTGCGTCGTAGGAGCAGTGATGGAAGATTGAGGAGGAGGTGCTGGCGGCCCCCTTGGACTCAGCCGGTCAATGCTTGATCCACCCGGTGGTTGTTTATTACCTGAAGTCGGATTCGTCCTGCTGTCCTCAAATGGTCCCCACGCCAACCAAGATGGCTTGTGCGCGGCGTGGCTCCGGATGATGACGTTTCTTCGCAGGCGTTTTTGGTGGCCTGCCGCAGCGAGGATACTCTGAGGTTTTGTTGCTGCCTGTCCAGTGTGTGCGCAGAATAAGGTACCAATCGACCCAGCTCTAGACTACTTCATTCCTTCCTGTTGCGGCGTCCATGAGTCGCATCTGGCCCTGGACTTCGTCCATGGGGTTGCCGGCTTCTGAGGACGGTCGTTCTGACTATGCGTGGACAGATTCAGCAAGTTCGCCCCACTTTGTGCCCTATTGCCAAGCTTCCCTCTGCCTCGGAGGCGTCCGAGATCCTGTTGAGAGGTTTTCAGGGTCACGGGTTGCCCAGTGATATAGATTTCGACCGTGGCCTCAGTTTGCCTCTGCTGTCTGGAAGTCCTTCTGTTTGGCCATTGGGCTACAGTCAGTCTCACATCTGGTTTTCCACCCCCAATCCAATGGTCAGTGGACCAACCAGAAGATGGAATTCACGCTACGCTGTCTGGTCTCTTAAAACCCCACCTCCTGGGCCTCTCAGTTGCCTTGGGTTTAGGTATGCCCACAATACTCTCCCTACATCGGCCACTGGGATGTCTCCCTTCCAGTGCCTGTATAGCTTGCAACCTCCCCTGTTCCCTTCTCCAGGAGAAGGAGCTCTCCAGTGCCTTCTGTTCAGGCCCATATTCGGCGGTGCCACCGGACTGGCATCGGGCCAAGGCACTCCTTGGGGGTCGGACCGGTATCAGCTCCAGGCGAAGATATTCGCGGATCCCGCTCCCACCTATACCATCGGAAATAGGTTTAGTTGTTTACACGGGATCTTCCCGTTACGGACTGAGTCTAGGAAGTTGTTGCAGAAGTTTATTGGTCCGTTTGTGGTGGAGAGGTGATCAATCCAGTGGCCGTGCGACTCCAGAGCTACCGGGCGCTCAGAGTCCATCCCACTTTTCATGTCTCCTGCCTCAGCCTGTCTTCCTCAGTCCTCTGTTGCCTCCTCCGCCTCCTCCTCCTCCTCCTCGGATGATGGGAGGTGGTCCTGCTTACGGTGCGTCGCATTATGGATGCCAGGCAGCGGGGCAGGAGTTTCAGTATCACAAGTGGACTGGGAGGGGTATGGTCGAGGAGGAGAGGTTGGATTCCGCGGCGACAGGTCTGAATGCCGGATCTCATCAGGAGACTTTATCGCCTCCATCCACAGCGCTCCGGGGAGTCCGCCGGTGGCGTTAAATCGGGAGGGTACTGTAGTCCGCGGTCTGAGTGCGGGTCTGTCTGGTGACAGAGTGTTTCTGGTCGTAGCTCCTGTTTTCCGAGGGTTCGGGAGACGCTCCGAGGGCGCTCTTGTTTTCCGCACCTGCTTCCCATCCTTAATCTAACACCTGGGCCTAATCATCACCCTTCTTAGGGTCTGGCCCAGCATCCCGATTCCTGCCGGATGCGTTAGCCATAGACAGTATGTTTTGCAGCGTAATAGCCTCAGTACTAGAGTTAGTGTTTGTTGTTTTGTTGCACCCTGTTGACCTGCCTGAGTGCCCTTCGGTTTTGTTCTTCCCACAGTCACTCGCGGAACCTCTACCCAACCTCTGCCTGATGGTCGGTGACTGCCCAGGGAAGACGTCATCGGATCAACCACTGGACCCTCTACTACACAACTCCTCCACGCCGCCCAGCTCCTGTTTCACCTGGATTATTCCCCTTCACCCTTGGTTCAGTAAATAAACACTCACCTTTTGACACCACTTACCTTGTCCTGGTCTGCTTCTGGGTTCTGGCTTAGTAAACCGTGACAAGCAGCTGGCGCGTGGTGGGTCTTCTCAATCCCAGGGGTTTGGTGGTAATTAAGCCACATGGACAATAGGGCCCTGTCTCCCCTCCGTCCTCCACCTGCATTGTCATTAGATGTGTTTGTGTAGGGCTCAGCCTGGGTGGACTAGGTCGTTTCACGGAATGAGTCCCTTTTAGGTAGTGAATTATAAAATGTGGCTTACATATGTCACGACTTCCTCCGAAGCTGCATGCTCTCCTTGTTCGGGCAGGCTTGGTGTTAATCGTCACGGCCTTCTAGCAGCCACTGCCGCTCCTCATCTCATCATTCCATTTGTTTTGTCTTGTTTTTACACACACCTGGTTCATATCCCCTCATCAGTCCCTGTATAAGTGTTCCCTCTGCCCCCATGTCTTTGTGTGTGATTGTTTCTTAATGGAGGTGTGATAGCTCGAGGTGGGCTTTATGTACTGTTATTGTTGGGATATTCACCCGTGTATTTTTTTCCTCCAGTGCACGTTATACACGCACTGTATTTGTTCTACGCATTGCTGCAAACCGCTGTGTTGGCTGAATAAACAATTTGTTCTGTGATTTCCCCTCCTGCGCCTGACTCGATCAAATCACCAGCTACAACATCAATTTACATTCCTGTCATGATGAGCACATATTCACCTTAATAAAAAACATGTTCCCATCTCAAGAGGTTAAATAAATAAAAATACTGTGTAAGTATTATTAATTACCCAAATAAAAGTAACAAGGTTGTATAACAGGGTTAGCGATTTCATTTTAAATCATTCATAAATTCCCTTGTGACAGGGAATGGAAGCTTGTTGTGGCAACAAGGAGGACTGAATGAAGTTTCAGCAAATTATATATATTTGTAACATTACTTGTTTGTCTATCTGTAAGGTAACAAGGTTGAGCGTGTTAGACTCGACCCACTCAGTTTTCCACCACAGAAACACCAGAAAAGGGCCAAAGAATAGAACCAGCTAACCTACTTTTTACACATGATTTGACTATCAGATGTTCAATGTTTATTTTGTAGAAAATAATAATTAAAATGAATAGTTTCAATATATTAGAATGAGAGTTCAGTTCATGTAACATGGTTGACCTGAAAATGAGGAAAAAGGCGCTTTTAAAAAACCTTAAAATAGAAACATAATCACAAAAGGTTTGGCATAGGCCATGGTGTAGGTATTGCTTTACAGACAGCAGAGGAGGAATCAGGACAGCCAGCAGAGGGGAACCCTGGGAGGGACCTTCGCTGTGGAACAAACCAAACATCAGCTCAACTGCAGTGGCATGGGCACGATGTACAGGACAGGAACAGATCAGGGAGGGATGGCTGATGCAGCCCAGGCCCCTACACGGCACTGCATCGCTCTGTTGTGATGCTTCTTTCCTTCTTCTCTCCTCCTAATATCACATCTCCTCTTCTCACAGTTCTGCCTGACAGCCCAGGCTGGGTTGGAGGATAAGCGCTGCCCCCTGCAGACGGGCTGTGACAGAGCGAGGCCATGTGTGTGTGTGACTCCGTCAATCCTGCCTGGGCTCCTTCTCCTACCCTGACATGGAATCCTGCATGAAGGCAGCCAAGACAGTGAGTCCCACAACTAGCAGTCAGGAGCAAAGAATGCAATTCATTGAGCATTCTAATCCACATATCAGATGTCGAGCGCTGGTGACTAACGCTAGGAACATATCTTAGTGATGACACACATGCTCAGGCTTTGTCTGGGGGTGGCTAGCATGGATCTGTGTAGTGCCATTGTCAGTGACTCACGATGACTGACTATGTCCTGTCTTCCCCTTCTCTTTCTTTTAGAGAGCAACCGTAGACATGAGCACCGGGACAGGCACGGGAGAAGTTTGTGGGCCCCTCGCCCAGCCTGCATGTTTTCTGGGTGCAACCTGACAGCACAGGGCTGTGTGTGTGAGTCCCAGAGCTGCTGCCACCACTTCGCCACCATCAACCGCAGCCAGTGCCCAGGGGCTGCAGGTAACCTTGAACTAAGCCCAAAACTAACCCAAAGCAGAACCAACAACTGCTCCAAGTCATGTTGCAGAAAGGGGCTGATATAATAGCTGATAGTGAACAAAAGAAACAGAGCTGACCTTTTTATCCTACAAAATTATTGTATCGCTGTCTTTTACCGTCTCTGTTTGATTTGATCTTAGCGTATTAAGCATATCGGTAATAGTGAAGAGTATGTACCTAATATTTACATGAGTAATGTGCTACCCACTGACTCATACAGTACAGCGAGTCAGCACAACCTGTGGCGTCACAGAGGTGTAGTAGACAACCAGTCAGTCTATTTCAAAGTCCTTTCCATGCCAACACTGAGACAGACAGAGGCAGAGGGTTCCATTATGAGAGAATCCACTGTGAAATATGAAGTGTTAGAAATCTACTTACACAGTGTTCAGGCTGTTAAGTGTAACAGTATAGTGTGTTGGCTGAATGCTGTCCCTGTCCAGGGTTTAAAACACTGAGTGAGGAGGAAGATGGAACTCCACAGAGCTCAGGTACCAGAGTGACTATTATGGGCTGTTTGTTTAAATGTGTTTCATAGAGAGAAGCCAAGGGTAGAAGTATCCATGCCAGCTGCCTCTCTGACTGGCACACTTCTAAGTGAGAATTGTTGACTGAGGTGGGTTCTGTTGGCAGCCCTTTGACAGAACTGCCCAGGGGAGAGATGCATAAAGGCCAATATGGCAGCTCTCTCTGTATGTATGAAAGAACATTGGTCTCATTGAAAGAAATTGCCCGATGAGTGAACTCAGAAACTCTCTCTCTCTGCGTTGTATTTAGTGGGAAGATCTCATTATCTGCTTTATAATAATGCACAACCACATTGTGCCAGCTACAAACTCACGTCAGTTTACTGAGGACTGGAGGCATTTGTTCGGCTTAGTAGGCCCAATTCAAGACATGTTTTTATTCTTTTATTTTTTATTCATATTTTTATTATTCTTTTTTACTCTGCATCGTTGGAAAGGGCTCATAACCGACATTTCACTGGTATAGTCGCATGTGAGCCGATACAATTTGATTTGATATGACTAGATTCAGAACTAAAAAGTTTGTTTTAGATTTGATTATATTTGTGCTTTCATTCCTTTTTTTGTTGATAGTTCAGTTGGAAAATGACAAAAATCTGTTGTTGCAAATCATCATTCTGATAATATAATGATGTATGGGGTAGAGCAGCCAGTGTGGCTGTAGTAGGGTAGCCGAGCGTGCCATAGAGGCCTATCTGAGGTTATTAGATCAAAGAAATGTTGGGAGTTGCAAGGCATTTACAGTCCCTTGGCTGTGGCATTTGGATATTTCTCCTAAGCCAAATTTGTTCAGTAAATCCCCCTCCTAGACATACTTAGGGAAACAGTGCTCATATTGTATTGTTAGGCGAGGTATATCACCTCTCCTGTGTCACTATGAAAAAATATACACTAGTCGTCTGCTGCATTTCGCAACTTCTTGTGCGTCAAAGCGCGGCCAAGAGAGGATGACAGCGTGAAATCAAAACACTGAAAACAGTAAACAACAATTTCCAACCCCGGCTGTGAGTTTTCACCACTCCCCACACCCTTCCGGCAGCCTGAGTTCGTAAGGGTGTTTCGTGTGTGTGTGTGTGTGTGTGTGTGTGTGTGTGTGTGTGTGTGTTCAGGGCAGTCATAGTAGCTTGTTTTGTTTGACTGGCTTGGTGGAGATCTTGCTGTCTATGCGTCCAATTGCTTTTATTATGATAAGTAACCCTGGTTGCAGTGCTCCTCCTTGCATAGTGGCAGGTTGTTTAGAGGGGCCATTGGCCTGCCCATCTCATCAAGTAGTGATTTAGCTCTGGGTAGATATGTCCCTTAGCCCAGCGTGATGTCTCGTATAATATAAGCTCTGGTTTGGCTGCATGGGAGTTACAGTGATTCCAACCCCTCTTCACACACAGTTGAAGAAGAATGCTGACCTTGTTGCCAGTGCCCCAAGTACTTTTTCCGCCCTGTATTTGAACATAGCATCCCCTGTCGTTGCTTGGGGCATGTACATTTACACATGGTAGTGGTTTAGGACTGGCTCTTAATGCTCAGAGAGTAAGCCTTCTGAAGAGCCAGCCCGACCCAAATCCTGACTAGTGTTTCTGTTTACTGTTTGTTTTTGAGGAACTTAGGGCACAAACCTCATTTGCTACTTCACTTTCTGCAGCACTTGATCACCAACAGCCATCTCTTAGTATCTGTAAAGGCTCTCTATATATATGTACTTTAGGTATGCTGGCCTTGCGGCAGTCAATGTCATGATGGGAGCTGTTAGGTGACATTGTTTGACACCATGTGTTGCTGAGAGAAGTATTAGACAGAATCTGAAGTTTGATCAGATTAAGGGAAGAGGAAGAGGCCAGGCCAGGCAGCCAGCTAGGGGCCGGCTTGGGAGTCAGGGAAGCAAACTTGACAAATTATTTGTGTCAAGTGCAGGAAATGGCCTGAGGTCTGTGCTTAGTTCTCCGGCCCTGTGTGTGCTTTTATGGCTTTGATTAATGATAAGGCTTTGGGCTGCTGTGATGAGTTTCAGTCTTTGGCCTTGAAGAGGAGCTTGTTCTGTAGCTCTTAATACTTTGATTTGATTCATGTTGCTGATATGACCCTAATGTTGTAATGGCCTACAGAGAGCAGCTCTGGGGAAAATGGAAGGTGGATTTTGCACAACTACTGTGTATCACGTTACATCAATGTACTTCAAACTCCAACCATGCGCTGGTCCTCATGGCTAACCTCAGAAGGAGTTAATATGGATTTGAAATACGTACATATATACTGGCCTGCTATTTTGAAGTCACCATGCCTCCATGTTGTTTACTCCTCCTCCATTATTAAAAAATATATTGGAAGCTAAAAAGAAATGCATTTATTAATGTACACATTAATTTTTGCCAGATTTATTATATTACAGACACCATCATTCATAAGTTAAAATTATATTATGTGAGCTAAACGCAAAAAGGAATATATACAGTGGGGAAAAAAGTATTTAGTCAGCCCGCAATTGTGCAAGTTCTCACTTAAAAGATGAGAGGCCTGTAATTTTTTCATCATAGGTACCGTCAACTATGACAGACAAAAATGAAAAAATCCAAATCACATTGTAGGATTTTTAATGAATTGATTTGCAAATTATGGTGGAAAATAAGTATTTGGTCAATAGCAAAAAGTTTCTCAATGCTTTGTTATATACCCTTTGTTAGCAATGACACAGGTCAAACGTTTTCTGTAAGTCTTCACAAGTTATAACACACTGTTGCTGGTATTTTAGTCCATTCCTCAATGCAGGTCTCGTCTATAGCAGTGATGTTTTGGGGCTGTCGCTGGGCAACACAGACTTTCAACTCCTCAAGATTTTCTATAGGGTTGAGATCTGGAGACTGGCTAGGAGCACTCCAGGACCTTTAAATGCTTCTTACGAAGCCACTCCTTGGGTGCCAGGCGGATGTGTTTGGGATCATTGTCATGCTGAAAGACCCAGCCACGTTTCATCTTCAATGCCCTTGCTGATGGAAAAAGGTTTCCTCAAAAAATCTCGATACATGGCCCATTCATTCTGCTTTCCTTTACATGGATCAGTCGTCCTGGTCCCTTTGCAGAAAAACAGACCCAAAAGCATGATGTTTTCACCCCCCATGCTTCACAGTAAGAGCTATAGTGTTCTTTGGATGCAACTCAGCATTCTTTGTCCTCCAAACACGAAATGAGTTTAGTTTTACCCAAAAGTTATATTTTAGTTTCATCTGACCATATGACATTCTCCCAATCCTCTTCTGGATCATCCAAATGCCTCTAGCAAACTTCAGACGGGCCTGGACATGCTGGCTTAAGCACAGGACATCCTTGCACTGCAGGATTTGAGTCCCTGGCGGCGTAGTGTGTTACTGATGGTAAACTGTTGCTTTGGTCCCAGCTCTCTGCGGTCATTGCTAGGTTCCCCATTGTGGTTCTGGGATTTTGCTCACCGTTCTTGTGATAATTTTGACCCCAAGGGTGAAGATCTTGCGTGGGCTCCAGATCAGAATTATCAGTGGTCTTGTATATCTTCCATTTTCCTAATTGCTCCCAGTTAAATTCTTCAGAAACCAGAAAGCTGCTTACCTCGTGCAGATTCAGTCTTCCCAGCCTGGTGAGTCTACAATTTTGTTTATGGTGTCCTTTGTGACAGCTCTTTGGTCTTAGCCATAGAGTGGAGTTTGGAGTGTGACTGTTGGGGTTGTGGACATGTGTCTTTTATACTGATAACAAGTTCAAACAGGTGCCCTTAATGCAGGTTACTTGAGTGGAGGACAGAGGAGCCTCTTAAAGAAGAAGTTACAGGTCTGTGAGCGAAATCTTGCTTGTTTGTAGGTGACCAAATACTTATTTTCCACCATAATTTGCAAATAAATTCATTAAAAATCCTACAATGTGATTTTCTGGAAAAATCTCAATTTGTCTGTAATAGTTGACGTGTACACATGATGAAAATTACAGGCCTCTCTCATCTTTTTAAGTGGGAGAACTTGCACAGTGGTGGCTGACTAAATACTTTTTTTCCCCACTGTATATATATATATATAGCACCAGTCAAAAGTTAGAACACCTACTCATTCAGGGTTTTCTTTTATTTTTACTATTTTCTACATTGTAGAATAATAGTGAAGATATCAGAACTGTGAAATAACACATATGGAATCATGTAGTAATCAAAATATATTTTATATTTGAGATTCTTCAAAGTAGCCACCCTTTGCCTTGATGACAGCTTTGCACACTCTTGGCATTCTCTCCACCAGCTTCACGAGAATGCTTTTCCAACAGTCTTGAAGGAGTTCCCACATATGCTGAGCACTTGTTGGCTGCTTTTTCCTTCACTCTGCGATTTAACTCATCCCAAACCATCTCAATTGAGTTGAGGTCGGGTAATTATGGAGGCCAGGTCATCTGATGCAGCACTCCCATCACTCTCCTTGAGTCAAATTGCCCTTACACATCCTGGAGTTTGTTTGGGTCATTTGTCCTGTTGAAAAACAAATGATAGTCCCCACTAAGGCGCAAACCAGATGGGATGGCGTGTCATCGCTGCAGAATGCTGTGGTAGCCATGCTGGTTAAGTGTAACCCAATTCTAAATAAATCACAGACAGTGTCACCAACAAAGCACCCCCACACCATCACACCTCCTCTCCATGCTTCACTTGGTGAGAACCACATGAAGATAATCGTTCACCTACTCTGTGTCTCACAAAAGACACTGTGGTTGGAACCAAAAATCTCTCAAATTTGGACTCATCCAAATCAAATCAAATTGTATTTGCCATGCGCTGAATCACAACAGGTGTAGACATTACAGTGAAATGCTTACTTACAAGCCCTTAACCAACAATGCAGTTTAAGAAAAAAAATTAAAAAAGCAAATAATTAAAGAGCAGCAGTAAAAATAAAATAACAGTAGGAGGTTACTGTATATACAGAAATTACAGTACAGAGTCAATGTCTTGAGGCACTGGTTGTCGAGTAATTGAGTAATATGTACATGTGGGTAGAGTTAAAGTAACTATGCATAAATAATAAACAGAGTAGCAGCGTAAAGGAGTGTGTTAAGGTGGGGTGGAGGCAATGCAAATAGTCCGGGTAGCCATGATTAGCTGTTCAGGAGTCTCATGGCTCACATCAGACCAAGGACAGGTTTTCATCGGTCTAATGTCCATTGCTTGTGTTTCTTGGCCCAAGCAAGTCTCTTCTTATTATTGGTGTCCTTTAGTGTTGGTTTCTTTTGCAGCAATTCGACCATGAAGGCCTGATTCATGATCTCCTCTGAACAGTTGATGTTGAGATCTGTCTGTTACTTGACAACAGTGAAGCATTTATTTGGGCACCAATCTGAGGTGCAGTTAACTCTAATGAACTTATCCTCTACAGCAGAGGTAACTCTGGAGTCTTCCGCTTTCTGTGGTCCTCCTGCAGAGCCAGTTTCATCATGGGCGCTTGAAGGTTTTCTTTGACTGCACTTGAAGAAGCGTTCAAAGTTCTTGACATTTTGTGGATTGACTAGCCTTCATGTCTTAAAAGTAATGATGGACTGTGATTTCTCTTTCTTATTTAAAAATCCAAGCATGTCAAAAATGTTGTAAATTGATTTACCTTTAATGAGGGAAATAAGTATTTGACACCCTCTCAATCAGAAAGATTTCTGGCTCCCAGGTCTCTGTGCAAGGTAGCAGGCTGAGATTGGAGCACTCTTGAGAGTGCTCTAATCTCAGCTTGTTCTAATATGACACCTGCCACAAAACAATCAATCAATCAGATTCCAAACTATCCACCATGGCCAAGACCAAAGAGCTCTCCAAGGATGTCAGGGACAAGATTGTAGACCTACACAAGGCTGGAATAGGCTACAAGACCATCGCCAAACAGCTTAGTGAAAAGGTAACAACAGTTAGTGCAAATGGAAGAAACACAAAATAACTATCAATCTCCCTTGGCCTGGGGCTCCATGCAAAGATCTCACCTGTTGGAGGTTGCAATGATCATGAAAACGGAGGAGAATCAGCCCAAAACTACCACGAAGGATCTTGTCAATGATCTCAAGGCAGCTGGGACCATGGTACCAAGAAAACAGTGGTATAACACTACGCCGTGATGGACTGAAATCCTGCAGCTCCCATAGCTCCCCTGCTCAAGAAAGCACATATACAGGCCCGTCTGGGATTTTGCCAATGAACATCTGAATGATTCAGAGGGAGAACTTGGTGGAAGTGTTGTGGTCAGATGAGACCAAAATGGAGCTCTTTGGTATCAACTCAGCCTCGCCGTGTTTGGGAGGAGGAATGCTGCCTATGACCCCCGAACACCATCCCCGTCAAACATAGAGTGGAAACATTATCACTTTGAGGTATTTTTTTTCTGCTAAGGGAGACCAAGGACAACTGCCGCATCAAAGGAGACGATGGGCAGGGCCATGCCATCAAATCTTAGAGTGAGAACCTCCTTCCCTCAGCCCAGGGCATTGAAAATGGAGTGGAAGTGAGATGAGTATTTCCAACATGACAATGACCCAAAACACACAGCCAAGGCAACAAAAGAGTGGCTCAGAAAGAAAAACATTAAGGTCTGGGTAAGCCTGCCAGTCTCAGACCTTAATCCCATTTAAAATCTGTGGAGGAGCTGAGTTGGTTGCCAAACGTCAGCCTCGAAACCTTAATGACTTAAGTGAAGATCTGCAAGAGAAGAGTGGAACAACATCCCTCCTGAGATGTGTACCAAACCCTGGTGGCCAACCTACAAGAAATGTCTGTCTCCTGTGATTGCCAGCAAGGTTTTGCCACCAGAAAATGCTAAATCATATTTTGCAGAGGTCAAATACTTATTTTCCCTCATTAAAATGCAAATCAATTTATAACATTTTGACATGCGTTTTCTGGATTTTGTCTCTCACTGTTCAAATAAACCTACCATTAAAATTATAGACTGATCATTTCTTTGTCAGTGGGCAAGCAGTACAAAATCAGCAAGGGATCAAATACTTTTTTCCCTCGCCTTGCATGATTCCATATGTGTTATTTCATAGTTCTGATGTCTTCACTATTATTCTACAATGCTTAGAACATAGTAAAAATTAAGAAAAACCCTTGAATGAGTAAGTGTCCAAACTTTTGACTGGTAATGTATATAAAACCATTTCCGTTAAAGTATCATTTTTAAAGAGTACTAAATATTACTGTCCCCCACACTACAACAACAAAATACTTAAATACATGTAATTTTATTCTTGAACATTCAATTGAAATTCATGAAAATTCCATTAAAGATTTCTAATGAGGGCTGCTCCTTCTGAGGAGTG
>NW_025539427.1:0-13025 GCF_020615455.1 Coregonus clupeaformis
TTGTGATGTCACGAGAGGCTGTGTCCTGGAGGGACGTTACATCCCCCTGAGGTGGCTGCAAACCCAGACAGCTATGGCTCCATCTGCTGGTATGGTCGGGAACTCCACCCCTCTATGGCCAATCTTCCCACGCAGCTGAAACAAATCAGGAGCTGATGAGCTGAAGGTTTGTTGTGAAGTAACACAGTCTCCAACCTGGGCTCTCTGGAGGACAAGAGTGCTGCACGTCCACTTCCATGAGGAATATAAGGATTTGGAGATACTTACCTTTGGGAAATACTCACCTTTGGATATATGCACCTGTGGAAATACGGTGGGACTATTTGGAAGGACGTTTTGCTGGGTTGGCCACTAGCTGCAACGTGGGAATACAGTAAGACTGGGGAAAAGTTATTTGAGCGAGGGAGAGTTATGATTTTGGAGTGGAAGAGACATTCTGAACTGTTAACCCTTAAAGAGCCACCAGAGAACAGAATTGTGTTATACTTTCGTTAGTTTCCCAAGACCTTTAATAAAATCCTTGTTTTGGTTGAACCTGGTCTCCTTGCACTACTTGAGCAATCCCGCTGAAAGCTGTGTAGCCTCTCGTGACATCACAGATGGTGGAGAATACAGGCACGCTCAAGCGTTAATAGTGGCCATGTCAGAGGAGGATACCGAAGGTTTGATCACCCAGTTTTCCAGTTGGCCGTAGGCTCCCCCGCTCGACTGAAATGGAGGACATATTGAAAAGCCCTGTTGCTGGCCAGCACGCCCAGATGCAAGCAAACGTGGCTCTCTTGGAGGAGCAAAAGAAGCCAACCTTCTGAAGGCAGAGGAATTGCAGTTGCAGAGACAGAGGGTGGTCCAAAATACCCGTCCAATAAAGGCAAGTGACTTTATATCTAAGATGGGAGCTACCGATGACATTGAGGCATACCTGCATGCATTTGAGGCGCCACGGCCACTAGGGAAGCCTGGCCCAAGCAACAGTGGGTTGGTCTGTTAGCCCCCCTTTCTAACCGGGGAATCGCTGAATGCTGTCCGGGACCTGGGCCCCTGACCAGGTTACTGACTATGATGCCCTGAAGTCTGAGATCCTCAGCAGATATGGACTCACAAAGTTTGGTATGGCCCAGCGCTTTCACAGCTGGACCTTCCAACCAGACCAACCTCCTCGGGCGCAGATGCATGAACTTGTCCGAATCGCAAGGAAATGGCTGGATCCGCAGAGGAATACAGCAGCGGCGGTGGTGGAGGCCCGTTGTGGTGGATCGTTACCTACGCGCCCTGCCTTATGAGGCAAAAACGGTTCATCAGTCAACAGGCCTTGACCACGGCTGATCTGACCGTGGAAGCTGTGGAAAAGTACCAGGCCACAGCTGGAGATGCTGAATCGCTTCCCGAAAAAAGACCCCAGGAGGGCGGCCCCACCACAAATGGGGAAGAACCCGTCCAAAGGACCCCAAGGTCTCGAACCCAGCCACGTCAGGACTTATCCCGGCTCCAGGGGGAGCCAGAAACCAGGCGGGTCCAAGAAGAGTACACCAGGAGGGGGAAACTCGACAGTGTTACCGGTGTGGGGAGATGGGACATATCTCCTGGCAGTGTAGGAAACCAGCCGATGAACCTATGCCCACTGCGGAGTCCTCCAGCTCAGCACCCACACACCGTTTTGCCTGCTCTTGGGAGTCGTAGATGGCGGCCCAGATCGACCCCCCACCTGCCCGGTAACTGTGAAATCACCATGATGTGGGAGGCCTTACTGGATTCTGGTAGCCGGGCCACCCTGGTGCGTAAGGATTTGGTGGGCCCAACGTGTCTGAACCCGGGGAAAGTCCTCCCAGTTTCCTGTGTCCATGGGGACACCAGAGAATACCCCATTACTGAACTACAATGACCAGCACACGGGGAACCATACACACGAGCGGGGGTGGTTGATTCCCTCCCCGTCCCTGTCCTAATTGGACGAGACTGCCCAGCCTTTTACCCACTCTGGAGAGAGTCTCAGGAGAGGATAACTCGAGTACCTCGGAAACGGAGAGGCAAGACTCATCCTGGGAAGGCTCCGTGCAATCCTCCGAGTTACTCACTCCCACCCGGGCTCTGATAGGGATGGCAGGTGCCCAGACCGACACAGAGACGGAGCTACAGAATCTGGACAAAGAACTGTCTGGTCTGAAGGGACCGCTGAGAGGTATCGTTTGTTAAAGCAACAGTTAGACATGAAGACAGAAGAGTTAGATATCCTCCAGGCTAAACTCCAACAGAGCTCCTTCCATAAGCAACAGGAGGAGCTGGAGAGGCTCTGCGCAGGACCATCGAGGAGTGTGAGGAGACCCTGCGCAGTAGTAAGGAGGTCCAGAAGAAGGCAGAGGAGAAGTACAAGGTGTTGGAGAACAAGATGAAGAATGCGGAGGCAGAGAGAGAGAAGGAACTGAAAAGCTGCTCAACAGAAGCTAAACTCTGCTAAAACCAAGGCTGATGCGTTCAGTAAGAAACTCAAGGAGAGACAACAGGAGGCTGAGTCCCTGGTCCTAGAGGGAGGAGTTGAAGAGAGAGCAGGCTGGCAAGCACCACGGCAATGCGGACGCCCTCTCCCGGCGTGATGCCTTCTTCGCTGCCTTTACCCCGACGAGGGACGTCGGTCCCGAGGAGGGGGATGTGATGTCACAGAGGCTGTGTCCTGGAGGGACGTTACATCCCCCTGAGGTGGCTGCAAACCCAGACAGCTATGGCTCCATCTGCTGGTATGGTCGGGAACTCCACCCCTCTTATGGCAATCTTCCCACGCAGCTGAAACAAATCAGGAGCTGATGAGCTGAAGGTTTGTTGTGAAGTAACACAGTCTCCAACCTGGGCTCTCTGGAGGACAAGAGTGCTGCACGTCCACTTCCATGAGGAATATAAGGATTTGGAGATACTTACCTTTGGGAAATACTCACCTTTGGATATATGCACCTGTGGAAATACGTGTGGGACATTTGGAAGGACGTTTTGCTGGGTTGGCCACTAGCTGCAACGTGGAATACAGTAAGACTGGGGAAAAGTTATTTGAGCGAGGGAGAGTTATGATTTTGGATGTGGAAGAGACATCCCTGAACTGTTAACCCTTAAAGAGCCACCAGAGAACAGAATTGTGTTATACTTTCGTTAGTTTCCCAAGACCTTTAATAAAATCCTTGTTTTGGTTGAACCTGGTCTCCTTGCACTACTTGAGCAATCCCGCTGAAAGCTGTGTAGCCTCTCGTGACATCACAATATGAATCTTAAAATAATAGACGTTTGATAAATATAGAAGCAGAAAGTGAATATCCAACAGAGATTGGTAATACAAATATAGAGTAACTTTTTGAAGGTATACTAAAATGAAAACAATGCCTTCCAATATGGAGAAAGTTATCATGTTTGTTTGGTTTTGTTTTAAACCATGAAATAGGGGGAAAAGCAGAATGTTGTTTGAGAGTGATCCGTGTATTTAAGCAGTAGTGATTGAGGTCTTCCTATATGGAAGGACGTCCAAGTTGAGGGAAACAGATATGGAGACTAGTGAAAGTAACAAAGTGAATGGTAATTGGCTTTCAGATAGCAATCCAATAATGCAATATCTTAGTAATTTGAAGAAGTAAGACAGAGGGATTGAGCATTGCGACTTAAATTAGAGGACCGCTCACTCTTCCAGGCCTGGTCCACTGCTCTCGTGTTTAATTTATTTCTCAATTCTATAGTTTGGGTAGCACCAGGGATTTAAGAGGGGCTCGGGTTGGGGGATTGTTTACTTTGAAGGTGCCTAATTCAGTTTTAAGGGACACCGTATCATCTGATGTGTCTGAAGTATAAATGTGTCTAAAGTATAATTCTGCATACACAAGATGCAGATAAACTAAATTATGTTTATTTTCTTTCTTCCAGGACTGATGAATGTCCACTACCAAGTTTTTTTTCATGTTTATCAATGATTCTGTATCTCTCCCTTTGAAAGGCTTCCCGAGGCAGGTGCCTTAGGAGAGCAGTCAAAAGCTGTTAATGGACCTCCCAATCTAAGCAAGGCCATTTTGTTTGTGTTTCACCCTACGATTTTTGACACAAACACGCCAGCACACACACACACACAACCCACCTGTTCAGTGAATATCTGTTAGTGGTTAATACTCTGTTTGATTTAGAAGTGTGGAGTCTTTTAATTTTTTTGGGTTATTAGTGGATTTTTCAAGGGTTGAAAAGGATGCTGTACACAAATGAACGTTTCATTGTCTGAGGTTTGGTTGCACACATGTAAATTCTCATGATTAGAAGAAATGTACTGGGAAAACCAAATGTAAACCCTGATACACAAAATGTTTGAAATTGTTGAAATATCTTTAAATAATGTCTGAGGTACAGGAAAACAAACACTCCTTAATAGGGCTGACTGACCTCTGACCTCTGTTCTGACTTCCTGGTGAGGCCTGATCACCCTCACTAGAACGACTGGAGACATCGGGTGAGATTTAAATGGCCTATGTAAACACTAATTAATAGAATAAGTTTCTAATTTATCAATAGTCCCATGTGTGATTCGGACACGAGAAGGACACAGAGAGAGAGAGCACTGCCCCTGCCTCTAGTCTATTTTACCATTACCTTATGGGATACAATTATTTGCTTATGGAGTTATCAAGAGTGGTCATTCTAATCTGATTTGTTATTCTGTTTATTTTTGATTTAACAGGCAGTGTTGTTTTTTGTTTTTTTGGGATGCATGAATCACGATGTGAGTCATGAAGTCCAAAGGAGGGAATTACCAGTTCCCTGGGGCCCTTTTGGTAAATAAGCAAATTGATTTTGTTCACATGCCTGCCAATAAAACAGGAAAGATGTGTTGGTAATGGTTGACAGTTACTATAAATGGATTGAATTTTTCCCCACCTCTAGTTTCATATGAATTAGTATTGCTGTTGTTGTGTTGTTTGTTTGTTTTTGTCTTGCTTCAATAACAAATCTCACCAGATTGGGTCTGCTGGATGGTGGGGATTTCTCCCTAAGGATTAGCCCTCTAACTCCCTAACCCTGTAACTCTGCAGTGAGATCGCCAAGATGATAAGACAATTTGGAGAAAAAAATGGTTTCAACTGTGTGTTGTTATTCTCTTTGACATTTGTTTTAGAAATCTGGATTTCCTGAATCAGAAATGCCCTAAACTAAACTGTTGTTCTGGTCTGTCCTCTCTCGAGGTTATAGCGAAGGTGACCACAGATGGCGTCTAGATGCATGGAAGGGACCGAGAACAGTGTGAACCTCTACACCCCTCTAACCGGCTGAAGCAATGGCGACAACGAGCGTTCAGTATGGTCCTACACCACCTACACCACAGTATGGTCCTACACCACTTCTACCGTGAGACCTGAGTCCGAGCCACAACCTGTACACAGCATCCAGTCGAAGCTATCAACTGCCTTTTCTCTCATGGGTGCGACATGGGTCCACGTGGAGTGAGCATGGAAAGAGATCCCATCCCAACTTGCTGGTGTACTGGTAGGAGAATGGACAAAGACATAATGGACTGTAAAGGACAGTGGCGGCTCAGGTGAGAGACATTATCAAGGGCTTGAACAAATGTGCGGAACTGAAACACTATCTGAAGAAGAACATGAAGAAACGCCAGAAGGATGAGCGCCGGGATGGAGGGGGGGGGGGGTCTTAAATTAAAGTAATAGAACCAACGTGAAGCAGTAAGGACTGTCATTCTACATTTGGGTTGAATAATTTATCAATACTTATAATTAGGATCTGAAAAGTGTTACGTGTGACGTGTTTTTCTTTCTCCCCATTTCCCTTTGTAGTGTGTTTGTGTGTTCTGGGCATTACAGGTGTGCTGAGTTGCGGCTGACGATGGTGGGCGTGGCTTCGGTCCGGAGTCCTGGCAGCTGTAGCTGATTGACGAGAGTATACCTGTTTGCCATGTGAGCTCGAAGTAGGGGGGGAGAGGACACTTGTTGTTTAGGTATTGGTTGTGTTCATTTATCTTTGTTTGTGTTCCACCCTACCTGGGTCCTGGAGAAGGGAAAGGTAGATCTGCCCATGGGTAGATCTACCTTTCCCTTCTCACACGTAGATAACCCATTGTTTTACACACTAGGTTAGCAGGGCGGGTGTCACCCCTGTATTTTTTGGTAAACAGGCAGGAAAGTGGGTTTGGGTTAGAGTGTTAGGATTAGGACCTTTTGTTTATTTTCATTAATTGGACCCGTTCCCAAATATTCCCTTCTCTTACCTTCCCTGGTATGTTTGATTGATTTTTGTTTCATTACTGTTTCTTTATGGGTGTTGTATATTTTTGTACCTTACTAAACGTCCCCCGAGGGATAACCTTGAGATCTGGTTGTTGTCTGGTTATTTTAGTTCACTACACCACACATTTCTTCCCCCATCCATCTAGTTTACCTTGTATGCGCAGACACAGGCATTTATGTCTCCTCCTCAGACAAAACTAAACCCCGAGGGAAGAACGTAACAGAAAGGCAAGGCTTTATGCCCCTAAAATGTGAGGGGAGAGCCACTAGATTGTAGCTTGGGCTAACCTTGCCCCAATATCATTCTTATTAAGGTTGGTGTGAAACTGTTATGACATGTGTTTTCTCTCTCTTCCCTGTGAAATGTTATTAACATGCTGTAAGGCGATCTGTGCCTCTCTGGCTGATAAGATTTCAGCAGCTATCATGTTTTCTGCTCCTCCAGAGGATGGTGAAACTAATGAACTGCCAACTCTGGATGAGCTCCCATTTCCCCCTGTAGATACGGACAATGAGTGGCACAATTCCCAAGCTGACTAGGTGAAAAATCTGTCGATGTGCCCTTGAGCAAGGCACTTAACCCTAATTGCTCCTGTAAGTTGCTCTGGATAAGAGCGTCTGCTAAATGACTAAAATGTAAATGAGTAATGATTGAAGGTTGTTTTCGTTTAACAAGTTGAGGGTAAGGTCATCTGAACCCTTAACCTGTTTACATTATGTGGAACACTGAGCTGATGAGCCAGCGCCGACCTTTTGAAGGTCTTAGCAGAATTGTTAAACAACAGGGTTTTATATTTTGACTAAGTTGATGTCCCAGGGACAGTTAGTGAAAAACATAGGTCAATTCAACCCGAACGTATATGGAAACAACGGTTAACATTGAGAGATTTATTCACCTCTGAATCTACAGATCCACTTGTGTATGTGTGTGTATTTTTGATACTCACTCCCATTAATAGAAGTATAACCTTTATTATGATTATTATATTACCACACTAATTGGATTCACACTAATTGGATTCACACTAATTGGATTCACACTAATTGGATTCACACTAATTGGATTGTACAAGCCAGAATGAAGGGTTTGAAATGATGAAGTGTCAGTTTTTTTTGTCTGTGTTGATTTCCTTTACTTTAATAGGAGTATAGAATATTTTCATATAGAAGCTAAAATCTAAATGCTTACATTAAAATGTAATGATTACTATCACACAAGTGATAAGAGGATGGAATGTGATGGACATTTTAACGTTGCTGCTTTTCTATTCTATACATTTCTATGTTCTATTCACGTGCTGTTCTAATAACCAATTTCTGTGTTCATGCAAGTGGCTGATCGGACGAATCCTCACTTATCAATATCTGCAATTTGGCAGTACGCCCAGACCTTGTTTGAGAACGAAAGATATCTCAGTTTCAAGGTCTCAGCTTAGAGAGAATAATTGATGCACTCACTAACTGTAAGTCGCTCTGGATAAGAGCGTCTGCTAAATGACTAAAATGTAAGATGAAAACTGAGCCCTTGTTCACATTAATAAGTAATAATAATAACCTCCTTGAAACCAGAGCGTGCCACAATAGATTGTAACGCAGCTAACGTGACATTCCGTATCACAATGAGATATCTCACTGCTCTTGATTAGCTCGGATCTACAATTAGCTACACCGCTGTCGCGTTGAAGGACAGCTGACAGTGTGCGCAAAAAAAAGTGTTTACTGATTGATTTTGTTGAGAACACATCATGTTGTCATGTGTTCTGTCCATAAAGCTCAGTGAACAGATAGGAGGATGCTTCAGCCAGACACACATTAGGAACTGGGAACCCTTTAGGAACTGAAGTCAGCATTTCTTTGGGCCTCGGTTTCCTCTTTCTGTCATCCTTTTAAAGGTCATATTGAAATATTTCTCTGGTGAATCAAACGAAAAAGCTGCTGAAACTGCTATTGTGAGCAAACTCTGGTGGTTTAGAAGAGTGATTGATTCTCCATCACCTGCTCCATCACAATACCATGACTCTCCTTATCCAGTCACACGTTGTTCAGACACACTATCAATCATGAGCCAAACCTTACTTTAATTAAAAACCCTAACACTTAAAATGTACATTATGTGTTAAAAAAAATGCTAAGCAACAACGCAAGAGAGCAATTTCTCTTCCTTAACCGTTTGTCCATGAGAGCACGGACAACGATAGTGGACAGGAATTCTAGTTCTATTTGATGGCCAATCAGAACAGACCCCCAGCTAATGGCTGAAATAACTGACCATTCTGATGTTTAGGGGCTCTATGACATAAGGCCATCTAGGGGTTCTATATCTATGCATGAGAAATAGAGCTCCCACTAGCTACAAACTCCTTTCAAATAGAGCTCCCACAAGCTACAAACTCCTTTCAAATAGAGCTCCCACAAGCTACAAACTCCCCTTTCAAATAGAGCTCCCACAAGCTACAAAACTCCTTTCAAATAGGAGCTCCCACAAGCTACAAACTCCTTTCAAAATAGAGCTCCCACAAGCTACAAACCCCTTTCAAATAGGAGCTCCCACAAGCTACAAACTCCTTTCAAATAGAACTCCCACAAGCTACAAACTCCTGTCAAATAGAGCTCCCACAAGCTACAAACCCCTTTCAAATAGAACCCCACAAGCTACAAACTCCTTTCAAATAGAGCTCCCACAAGCTACAAACTCCTGTCAAATAGAGCTCCCACAAGCTACAAACCCTTTCAAATAGAGCTCCCACAAGCTACAAACCCCTTTCAAATAGATCTCCCACAAGCTACAAACCCCCTTTCAAATAGAGCTCCCACAAGCTACAAAACCCTTTCAAATAGAGCTCCCACAAGCTACAAACACCTTTCAAATAGAGCTCCCACAAACTACAAACTCCTTTCAAATAGAGTGTTGTGACGACGTGCTCTACAGAACAGACACTGGGAGAGAGCTGTGTAATTATAACTTCCTGTCCTCTGTTGTTACCAGTCTGGGGGGATTTATTATCTACTTATATACACATCATGTTGATGAGCTGTAGGCGCTAAGTAGCTAGCTGGGGAGATCAATGTTATTTTAATGAATAGGAAAATAAAGGTACATTTTATTTTACAATGGAACAAGTGTATGCTAACCCAGTGGGTTGTTAGGAAATATATTAGGAATATAATAAATATATTGATAAATATAAATGAATACTAATGCTTCTGTCATACCTCCTCATAGTCACGCGGACTGACTCATTGCGAAGTCCTCTCACTAGCAGACCAGATTCGTTCATTACGCGTTTATCTCCGACAGAGGTCATACAGGCATCACAACGATAAAGCTTAACTGACAGCTGAAAACCGACTGACCTCATCTTGATATGCTCATTGTCACGCTTAAAACCCCAATGAAGTTGGCAAGACAGCACAAACAGATCTGGAACCAGGCTACCAACAATACCACCCGATGTCAACACAGGAGGACAGGCTCGTGGTAATGGCTGGAGAGGAATCAGTGGAATGAGCATCAATGACATCCAACACATGGAAACCATGTGTTTCGATGCTCACATGGAAACCATGTGTTTGATGCCATGGAAACCATGTGTTTGATGCCATGGAAACCATGTGTTTGACGCCATGGAAACCATGTGTTTGATGCCATTCCATTTGCGCTCTTCCAGCCGTTATTATGAGCCAAACACACTCCTGCAGATGGCTTGTGCTGTTTCAGACCCATAGTATCCTAGTATTCAGACCCCATGGTATCCTAGTATTCAGACCCATGGTATCCTAGTATTTCTCAGACCCAGTGGTATCCTAGTATTCAGACCCATGGCCATCTAGTATTCAGACCCATGGTATCCCCAGTATTCAGACCCATGGTATCTTAGTATTCAGGACCCATTGCATCCTAGTATTCAGGCCCATGGTATCCTAGTATTCTCCAACCATAGTATTAAGAGAAATCAAAGGGTAGTGCAGTGATAATGGTAATTCATGTGTTGGACCATTTAATTGCTCTACACACTATATTTTATTACATTTTACATTTTAGTCATTTAGCAGGCGTTCTTATCCAGAGTGACTCTAAAAAGGGGAGATTAGGTTTATGTGCCTTGCTCAAGGGCACATTGACAGATTTTTCAACTTGTGGCTGGGGATACCGCAGGCTTACCTAGTCGGGATACCGAGGCACTAGTCGGCTGGGGATACCGCTAGGCTACCTAGTGGCTGGGGATACCGTTTAGGCCACCCAGTGGCTTGGGGGATACCGCCAGCTACCTAGTCGGGCTGGGGATACCGCCTAGGCTACCTAGTCGGCTTGGGGATACCGCTAGGCTACCTAGTCGGCTTGGGGATACCGCTAGGCTACCTAGTCGGCTTGGGGATACCGCTAGGCTACCTAGTCGGCTTGGGGATACCGCTTAGGCTACCTAGTCAGCTTGGGGATACCGCTAGGCACTACCCACTGTCTTTGTTTTAATGAACGCAGTTTTAGTTACGAGACCACAGCAACTGATGCTCTGACTTTTGTTATAGTGTATAGTACTTGTAATATATGGGTCGATATACACCACCAATCAAAAGTTAGGAACACACCTACTCATTAAAGACAATCAAAACTATGAAATAACACATATGGAATCATGCAGTAACCAAAAAAGTGTTAAATAAATCAAAATATATTTTATATTTGAGATTCTTCAAATAGCCACCTGCTTGCTTTGATGACAGCTTTGCACACTCTTGGCATTCTCTCAACCAGCTTCATGTGGTAGTCACCTGGAATGCATTTCAATTAACAGGCGTGCCTTCTTAAAAGTTAATTTGTGGAATTCCTTTCCTTCTTAATGCGTTTGAGCCAATCAGTTGTGTTGTGACAAGGTAGGGGGGTATACATAAGAGTAACATACAGTGGGGAGAACAAGTATTTGATATACGCCGATTTTGCAGGTTTTCCTACTTACAAAGCATGTAGAGGTCTTGTAATTTTTATCATAGGTACACTTCAACTGTGAGAGACAGAATCTAAAACAAAATCCAGAAAATCACATTGTATGATTTTTAAGTAATTAATTTTCATTGATTGCATGACATAACTATTTGATCACCTACCAACCAGTAAGAATTCCTCTCACAGACTTGTTAGTTTTTCTTTAAGAACCCTCCTGTTCTCCACTCATTACGGTATTAACTGCACCTGTTTGAACTCAGGTACCTGTATAAAAGACACCTGTCCACACACAATCAAACAGACTCAACTCTCCCAATGTGCTCAAGACCAGAGAGAGGTGTGTAAGGACATCAGGGGATAAATTGTAGACCTGCACAAGGCCGGATGGAGTACAGGACAATAGGCATGCAGCTTGGTGAGAAGGCAACAACTGTTGGCGCAATTATTAGAAATTGGAATGAAGTTCAAGATGACGGTCAATCATCCTCGGTCTGGGGCTCCATGCAAGATCTCACCTGTGGGGCATCAATGATCACTGGAAGGTGAGGACTGATCAGCCCAGAACTACACGGCAGGACCTGGTCAATGACTGAAGAGAGCTGGTACCACAGCCTCAAAGAAAACCATTAGTAACACACTACGCCGTCTTGGATTAAAATCCTGCAGCGCACCAAAGGTCCCCTGCTCAAGCCAGCGCATGTCCAGCCCGTCCCAAGTTTGCCAATGACCATCTGGATGATTCAGAGGAGGAATGGGAGAAGGTAATGTGGTCTGATGAGACAAAAATAGAGCTTTTTGTCTAAACTCCACTTGTTTGGAGGAAGAAGAAGGATGAGTACAACCCCAAGAACACCATCCCAACCGAGAAGCATGGAGGTGGGAAACATCATTCTTTGGGGATGCTTTTCTGCAAAGGGGGACAGGACGAACTGCACCGTATTGAGGGAGGATGGATGGGGCCATGTATCGCGAGATCTTGGCCAACAACCTCTTCCCTCAGTAAGAGCAATGAAGATGGGTCGTGGCTGGGTCTTCCAGCATGACAACGACCCGGAAAACACACAGCCAGGGCAACTAAGGAGTGGCTCCGTGAAGAAACATCTCAAGGTCCTGGAGTGGTCTAGCCAGTCTCCAGACCTGAACCCAATAGAAAATCTTTGGAGGGAGCTAAATCCATATTGCCCAGCGACAGCCCCGAAACCTCCGAAGGATCTGGAGAAGGTCTGTGGAAGAGGTGGGCCAAATCCCTGCTGCAGTGTGTGCAAACTGGTCAAGACCACAGGAAACGTGATGATCTCTGTAATTGCAAACAAAGGTTCCTGTACCAAATATTAAGTTCTGCTTTTCGAGTCCATCAAAATTATGTCATGCAATAAAATGCAATTAATTACCAAAATCATACAATGTGATTTTCTGGATTTTTGTTTTAGATTCCGTCTCTCACAGTTGAAGTGTACCTATGATAAAGATTACAGACCTCTACATGCTTTGTAAGTAGGAAAACCTGCAAATCGGCAGTGTATCAAATACTTGTTCTCCCCACTGTATTTGGTAAAAGACCAAGTCTATATTATGGCAAGAACCGGCTAGAATAAGCAAAGAGAAACAACATTACTTTAAGACATGAAGGTCAGTCAATCCGGAAAATGTTAAGAACTTTGAAAGTTTCTTCAAGTGCAGTCGCAAAAACCATCAAGCGCTATGATGAAACTGGCTCTGATGAGGACCCACAGGAATGGAAGACCCAAAGTTACCTCGCTGCAGAGGAGTAAGTTTATTAGGAGTTACCAGCCTGAGGAATTGCAGCCCAAATAAATGCTTCACAGAGTTCA
>NW_025539428.1:0-13009 GCF_020615455.1 Coregonus clupeaformis
TGTCGCGGTTCAGACAGGGACAAGAGGACCACAGTTGCGTCACACAAAAGTTTATTTAAACTTAAAGGGAAAGGGATGTAGGGAGTGAGTGAAGGCTCCAGGGTTATCCCGTCCGATGTGCTGGAGTCTGTGCCTCCCCCAGTGGCAGCGTCGTCCGGTGGCGCGGTGGTTAGTGGTCCAGAAGTCCTGGGGGAGGAAACACAGACACAACGGCAGGCGGATGAAACCAGGCAGCAGTACAGTTCAAGGAAATCCGTCAAAGTAGCAAGGCAGAAGGCGTCAGGTTACCGGGAGTTGAAGGAAGTAGTCCAGGAGTTAGTAATGGGAGAAGCAGGTCTGGATCTCCTGAGGCAGAAGAGTATCCAAAAAACAGGCAGGTCGGGTCACAAAACCAGGGTGAGCCAGATTGCTTGAGCAAACAGGTTCCCGGGTGGGAAGGCTTTACAGAGCCAGTCTACAAAGAGGCTGAAAGACAGGGCTATAAATACTGGGGAGAGGTTGGTGGGGTGCTGGCGCAGCTGGCAGAGTAATTAGAGCCACAAGCAAGAGCAGGACAGGTGGGAGCTAGTTAGGCTGAGTAGAGAGAGAAGTGGTGGGCAGAGTGGAAACAACTTAGGTGCGACCACAGTGGAGTGAGAGGGCTCATGACAGACCCCCCCCAAAGGGACGCCCCAGATCCCAAGAGCAACCTCACGCCGGGCGGGAGGAGCGGAGGGGGCTAGACTCCCCAGCGTCCCGGCCGACGTCCTCATCCTCGGGAGAAGCCGGAGGGCCGTGGTCGGGAGAGTAGGACAGGTCCCGAGACAGGATCAGGCACAGGACAGGAAGCCGGCGGGCAGGGCGGTTGGGGTCCCTCTTGGGCGGCTACGTTGCAGGTTGATCAGGATGCCCGTTGGTGGAAAGCGGCTGATGAGAGTCCTATCCACAATCCGAACTAGCTGGCACCCAGAGTCCTTTCCTCAGGTCCATAGCCACTCCCAGTCAATGAAGTGCTGGAGAGCCCCTACCCCTCCGATCTGGACCGCGAACAGGCGTGGGGCGAGTGCACAGACCACCATCGGCGGGCCGTAGAGGAGGGAGGAGACAAAAGGGCTGTAGGGGCAGCGGACTCCTAGGCACAGGCAGGAGCTGCAGCAATCCGGCTGGGGGGCTGGCGGGAGCGACTTGTGTTGGTTGCAGATGGGGCAGGCTTGGGACGGAATTCCCGTACATCCTTCCTCCAGAGAGGGCCTGCAGAACCTCTGGGCGAGCAGGTTGTAAGTGCGGGGTGGAGCCAGGGTGACAAGCTGGCGGGAGTCATGCTCCCACTGAGCGACCTGGGACCTCAGGTCTTGGGGACAAAAAGGCGGTCAGCTGGAGCAAGTGCTGGGACCTGGCTGGTCACGGAGAGCCTCCAGCACCTGTTCCTCAACAGCCCAGGTCAGAGCTGCTGCGATGCAGGGACTCCCGGCAGAATCGGCACAGGACCTTGGAGGTCCCGGGGCGGAGTTAGTCGGTACTGGCCGGCGGGGAGTGCGCGGCGGCAAGCAGGCAGGTTCGGTGTGATCCTCTCCCACTCCCTGATCAGCCCGGTCACCCAGTGAGCTGAGGAGGGTTGTGCCGGCGGAGCCATGGGGTAACCCAGGATGAGGGGTTGGCCTGGAGAGGAAGCAGGTGAAACTGGATAGTTTCTTGATGGTTTCAGGACAGACCCCGCGTCGAGACCCGGGGCCGTGACATGAGTGACCGATCCGGGTAGAGTGTCGTCCAGTGCCCGGGCAGGAATGAGGAGGTGTCCAAGCGGAGGTTCTCCAGTCCCAGTTGGCGTGCCAGCTTATGTCACATTATGTTGGCTTCGGCGCCAGAATCCCACCAGAGCAGCCAGGGTGTGAGTTTGGGTCAGGGAGGCGGAGGTGAACTTGCAACAGGGTTTGCGGTCGGAGGACTGGATGGTCATTGAACTCAACCGGACTCCCCCTATGCCCGGTGAGCCAAGGCGCTTTAAAGGGGCAGGTTACCACCACGATGTCCATCGCCTCCACAATAGAGGCAGAGGTTTGGGTGAGCGTCGCTGGCGCTCTGCAGGAGTGAAGAGAGGCTGCGCCCAATCTCCCATAAGCTCAGACTGATCAAGCTGACCTGGGTGAGTGGCAGTAGATGACAGGAGCCCAGTCGGATCCCGAATGCCGGTAGTAGGTGGACCTTGGCGCCCCCTCCACGGCAGACGGGTCTGTATCCTACTGTCGATCCTGACGAGTCAGTGCGATGGCTTCATCAAGAGTGGAAGGCAGTTCATGGGGAGACCAGCTACGTCCGCTGAAGTCAGCCCAAAACTACTTCGGAAAACGCCGTCCACCATGCACGATGGTGTGTTCCAAGAACTTCAACGCTCTAGCCAGGGTTCGGAAGTCGATGGAATGGTCTGCGACTGTACGTCTGCCTTGTCGAATACTGAACAGTTCACGAGACACGCCTCTGCGGTTGGAATCCAGGTCAAACACTCTTCAGCATCTCCTCCCCAGCAAACAGGTCGAAGGTTGCACATGCGGGGTTGTGGCGTCGAACTCTGCTGTTCCCCAGAAGTCGAGCTCGGCCGTCGTGTTACCCGTAGCCCCCTCGTGGCGAAGGTCCACTTGGCTGCAAGGAGGGCTGAAGTCGGCAGCTGGTCAGGAATGGACGGACCTGGGTTGAATCGCTTCGTTGAACGCTCAGGTTTTCCAATGCCTTAGGTTCGGCTGGCCGAGCCGGGGCAGGTAACTTTCGGGGGCAGGGCTGGTGGGCAGACGGGCTGGGGTCAGGTTGGTGAGGAGTTGAATGATCATGGCGAGTTTAGTTGTTGCTGCTGCTGGGACTGCTGCTGGTGCTGCTGGAGCTGCTGATGCTGTTGGTGGCCGACCTGAAGCAAGAGGGAAATGGACGCCCGCTCATGCGGCCTAGCTCTCTCTCCCAGTGTGTTCCAGTAGCATGGCGGTGCGTTGCTCAGGCTCTTCGGTTTCCATGTCGAAGTGTGCGCTGAGTCCATTGGTGGTCAGATCGTGCTGTCCCTTGGTTCAGACAGGCGACAAGAGGACCAGGTGCGTCACACCAGAAAGTTTATTTGAAACTTAAAGGGAAAGGGATGTAGAAGGGAGTGAGTGAAGGCTCCAGGGTTATCCCGTCCGATGTGCTGGGTCTGTGCCTCCCCAGTGGCAGCGGTCGTCCCGATGGCGCCCGGTGGTTGGTGGTCCAGAAGTCCTGGGGGGGGGAAACACAAACACAGCGAATGAAACCAGGCACAGTACACAGTTCAAGGGAAATCCAAAATATTCGTGGTAAGCAAGGCAGAAGGCTGGTCAGAGTTACCGGGATTGAAAGAGTAGTCAGGATTCGTAATGGCAGAAGAGGTCTGGATCTCCTGAGGCGGAAGAGTATCCAAAAAAACAGGCAGATCGGGGTCACAAAACCGGGAGTGAGCCAGAAGCGCGAGCAAACAGGTTCGGGTGTGAGCTTTGCAGGCGATCTGACAAAGGAGAGCTAGAAAGACAGGGCTATAAATGCTGGGAGAGGTTAGTGGGTAATGCAGCGCAGCTGGAGAGTAATTAGTGGCCCGGAGCAGAGCAGGGACAGGATTGGAGCTAGTTAGGCTGAGTAGAGAGAGTGGTGAGCAGAGTGGAAACAACTTAAGGTGGTAACCCAGTGGGTGAGAGGGGCTCTTGACAGTAACGTAGACACTGGGAGTCAAGAAGCAGGTGGTAAGTTTAATATAACAAAGAACATGGAAGGATACAACATAGGGGTAAGCGTCTTGACACTGAAACACAGAAACAATACTGGCTGGGGAAAGAACATAAGGGAATGCCAGCTAAAGGGGTAATGGAGTCCAGAGTGTGCCTCATGATGAAGCACAGGTGTGCGTAATGATGAGTTACCAGGTGTGCGTAATGATGGTTACCAGATTGTGCGTGATGGTGTTTACAGGACTGGTGAGATTTAGTAAACCGGCTGGCGTCGACCGCCGGGGGATGATGTTGGGATCCAGAATGTCCTCCACCAGAACCCAACTTTGCTCCTCCAGGGAGCCGTACCCTCCCAGTCCACCAGGTACTGGAGCCGCCGCCCGACCTCCACGAGTCAGTGGATCTCACGCGCAAGCGGGATCCCTCACGTCCCGGGGGGCGGAGGGGTGTCGTGAGGGGACAGCATCAGAAAGCCGGGAGACCAGGAACACCTGGCCTGAGAAGGCAGACATGGAGGTGAGATGCGGTAGTCACTGGGAAGCTGTAACACATCACCTCATTGACCCTCCCGATAACTTCTTAGCGGCTCCCACAAACCGGGGGAGCTCCAGCTTCTTGCAGGGCAGGCGGAGTGGAGTTCCCTGGTAGAGACCCAAACTACGATCACCAGGATGGGAACACGGGAGTCTCACAGCGAGTGGCGGTCTGCCTGTGCTTCTGGCGGTCGGACGGCGTGCCTGGAGTCTCCGTGAGCCTCGCTCCACACTTCTTCCTCTTACGAGCCTGGACCACTCATCCACCTCGAGGGACGTCGGTTTGGCCCGGGGTCCACGGAGCCAGGGCCGGCTGAAAACCCAGAACACACACTGGAAGGAAGTCAGTGTAGCCCGGTGGAGGATGTAGATGGAATTCTGGGCGTACTCCGCCCTATGGAAGAGTGGGCCCACTCTCCTGCCCGGTCCTGGTGACTCCTCAGGGAACCTCCCCAGCTCCTGGTTCATCCCTCCACCTGCCCATTAGACAGGGGGCTGCTCACCCAGAAGTGAGGCTGACCAGTGACCCCAAGCTTCTCCATAAAGGCTCTCCATACCACGTGATGTGAATTGGGGGCCACGGTCGGAGGACTATGTCTCCGGAGGGCAATAGTGCCGGAAGAGCCTGCTGGAACAGTGCCTCAGCGACCTGGAGAGCAGTAGGGAACTAGAGAGTGATGAAACAACAGGATTTGGAGAATCTATCCACAACCACCAAAATGGTGGTGAAACCGTCAGAGGAGGGAGATCAGTGACAAAGTCAATGGATAGATGGGGACCAGGGACACTGAGGCACAGGAAGGGAGTTTCCCTGCTGGAGGCGTGCCGGGAGATTTGGTTTGAGATTTTCATCCGGAACAGGGAGTTGGCCTTGGCAAATAGCGTCCTGCACCAGGTAGGACCAATGTGCTCGGAGATGGGTCGGGTGGATGCACGAAATACCTGGATGTCCAGCGATGACAGCTGTGCAATGCGCCCAGGTCAGCCGCCGATCCCTTATCCTCGTGGGCATGGAGTACGCACTCAGGAGGACAGGTAATGGAGTGCGGGCTCCCTCTCCAGAGCCACGAATGTCCACATCTACGTCCCAGACCACAGGGGCTACGACTCGAGAGGAAGGGATTATGGGTGCACTCTGGACAGGACCCTCTCCCCGAAGTGTAGAGATGGGACAGGGCATCGGCTTTGGTGTTCTTTGAACCTGTGCGGCTAAGTCAAATCTCATCGTAAGAAAAAGGCGTACTTGCCATGTTCAGCCTCCTCGTTGTCCGTATGTGCTCCAGGTTCAGATGGTCGGTGAGGATGGCGGATGGGTCCTTGGTGCCCTCCACCAGTGTCTTCCCACTCCTCTAATGCCTACTTCACCGCTCGAGTGCCTCTCGAAGGCCGGCGTGCAAATTCCTCTCTGGGGGACAGTTTCTTAGAGTATTACGCACACGGATACAATTTTGTGGATTACCTTTTGTTGAGACAGAACTGCCCCCCCCCTGCCTCTGAAGCATCCACCTCCACCACAAAGGTATACGTGGGATCTAGGTGTTTGAGCAATGGGGCGGAGGTGAAAGCGTCCCTTCCAGTAGGCAGAAAGGCGCTCGTCAGCTGCTGGACTCCACACCAACCTACGGGGACCACCCTTGAGAGAGGAGGTGAGGAGGAGGGGGCAATGGAGCTAAAGTTCCTGATGGAAACTTGCGGTAGAAGTTGGCAAACCCCAAAAAACCGTTGTAACCCCTTTATGGTGGTTGGGACTGGCCCACGACCTGACCTCATCTACCTTCTTGACGTCCATCACTCCCGCGGGCTGATCTGGTAGCCTAGATAGGAGACAGCTTCCTGATGAAACTGGCACTTCTTAGCCTTGACAAACGGTTGGTTAGCCAGGAGGCGTTCCAGAACTACTTTGGACGTGAGCGATGTTGATCCTCCAAGGTAGGCCGAGTAGACCAGGATGTTGTCGATATACACGATCGCCTGGCGTCCCGAGCATGTCCCGACACCTCGTTGGCCGAAGCCTGGAACAGTGACGGAGCATTGGCTAGCCAAATGGCATCACCAAGTACTCGTAGTGACCAGACATCGTGCTAAAAGCTGTCTTCCATTCATCCCCCTCTCAGATGAGATTGTATGCACTCGCATGGGTCCAATTTGGTAAAGAACCGGGCCCGCGGAGCTGTTCGATGGCTGCGGCACCAACGGCAGAGAGAACGGTACTTGGTGGTGATCTCATTGAGTGCTTCTGTAATCAATACTCGGGACAGATAAACCTCCATCCTTCTTTGCCATGAAGAAGAATCCTGCAGATGCAGGAGAAGTGGACCCGTGCGGATGAAACGTTGTTGAGCGCATCCTGGATGTACTCCTCCATGGCCTTGGTCTCAGCCACCGGCAGAGGGTAGATGTGTCTGTGAGGGGGCGCAGAGCCTGCAAGCAGGTCGATGGCACAGTCCCAGAGGCGATGAGGAGGGAGGCAAGTGGCGCGGGGTTTTGGGAAGGCCACCCGCAGGTCCTGGTATACCTCCGGGATGTTGGGCTGATGAGCAAGGCAACCACAGGACTCTCAACCGATGTGGATGGTGGGGTTGAAGCCAAGGGATGCTGAGGATGATATTGTGAGATGGTGATGAAGAAAATAATGTTCTCCTGATGAATGAACTCCATGGTGAAGGTGAGTGGTTTGGTGATGTGTCCCCGGAACCTAATGGCTGATTATCGAGGGCTTGAACCGGGAAAGGAGAAGGTAATATGAGGTGATGTTAAGAGAGGAGGGGGTCTGGTCAATAAAGTTCCCCGCGGCACCGGAATCCACTAACGGTGTAAAAACAGTACGAGGACAATCAACTAGTGTGATTGAGCACCAAAAAAGGTTTGGCAGAAAGTGTTGAAGAGGGGATACTACACCTGCCCCAGGAGGTGGAAGATCTGTGACCGTCCCTCTGCTCTCGTGGATCCCGAGTTGGACGTACCAGACATTGCTGGAGCTGGTGCCCTCCTTGACCACAATAGAGACAGAGCCCAGCTGTCTCAGTCTGCGTCGCTTTTGCCGCGGGGAGGCGTGTGACCCCTACCTCCATGGATCAGGCTCTGATCCAATGTGTTCACTGAGGGAGGAAGAGAAAGGATGAGAGTGCCGGTGTCTCCCAAAGTAGGTTATCCAGATGGATAGCCTACGCGATGAGTGCGTCCAAGGAGAGGTTGTCGTCTCGACAGGCCAGTTTCGTCTGGACCTCTTCTGAATAGCGCACCAAGCGCCGGCTCGTTCCATCCGCTGGATGCTGCTTACTGTTTGGAAGGTGAGCGCGCAGTCTGGTCATCCTGCCGTAGTTGGAGTAGGCGCTCACCCCCTCTCTGCCCTCCACTGGATGATTGAAGATACCTCTGAACAGAGCCCTTTGAATCCCTCATCTAATCCAGCTCCTCCTCTCCTCTCTCCCCAGACGGCACGTGGCCCTATTCCAACACCAGTCAATAGAGAAATAACCGAGTGGCAACCTTGGACCTCTCGTGGTGGGGCTCCTTCCGGTGTGCAAAGTAGAGGGAGCACTGTAGTAGGGAAGCCACAGCATTTAGATGGGGTGCCGTCTATTTGTCCGGGAGGGACAAATGGGCATCGCTGACCTGGGCGGGTTGCTGAATGGGCTGGTGTGCTCGCTCGCTGGATCAACTGGTGGTGAGTATCCTCCACTAGTTGAAGGCTCAACGCCTCTCGGGTATGTTCGAGAAGTTTAACACTGCAAAGAACCTCTTCCATAGCCGTCCCCAGTTGCGCCAGCTGGTCGTTGTGTTGACTAAGTAGGTATCTACGTCGACCGTCTGGGAGATATTCTGATTACCTGCTGCTTCCATTTTGCGAGGCAGTATTCTGTAACGTAGACGCTGGGAGTCAAGAAGCGCGGTGCAGGTGGTAAGTTTAATATAACAAGAAACATGGAACAATACAACATAGGAGTAGCGTCTTGACAAGAAACACAGAAACAATACTGCCTGGGGAAAGAACCTAAGGGAGTGCCAGATAAAGGTAATGAGTGCGAGGTAATGGAGTCCAGGTGTGTGCCTCATGATAAGCGCAGGTGTGCGTAATGATTGATGCCAGGTGTGCGTAATGATGGTTACCAGGTGTGCGTAATGATGGTTACCAGGACGGTGGTTAGTAAACCGGCGACGCTCCGAGCTCGGAGGGGAGGAGTTGGGAGTAGCCGTGACAGTGCCACTTGGAATTTAGATGTTAAACCTCCCAGTGCATCACACAGGAAGAACATAAGCCGTTTATATTTCTAACATTTAGTTAGGTTGCTAATTAATGACAGAGATTGTGACTTTGAACACATGCAGTGCCCTTAGTGTTCAGCTGTGTCCTAAAGAGTCCTAATGTAGATAGCTGTGTTTCATATGCATATCCCCTGGTATTGGTCATGTGTATGAATGTAGCTATGGCCTTGAATTATATAATAGCATGACTACCTGGATATGAACTCCAGACTTGCTATTCTGTTGAATAATACAGGCTTCTATTTTCGGGATTAATTACACTTCTGCACTGACACCCCACCCCCACCCTCCCCTAGTGACTGCCATGACCTTCCTCGCTATCTCTCTCTCTGTCTGTCTGTCTCCCCCTCCCCTTCCTATCGCTCACTCTCTCTGTCCCCCTCTCTCGTTCTTTCTCTCTCTCTGTCTCTCCCTCCATCCCTCCCTCCCCTCCCTCCTACTCTCTCTCAGTCAGAGAACATCTTGTAATTAATACTATGTTAGTGAGGTCTTAGCTTTACCATCCTGACAGCCAATTTAGACATTGATTTCCTCCATGGATTCCCAGGCAGCACGTCCTCCTATGTCTCTGTCTAGTTGACCCTCCATGTATTAATCATGTCTGCCTCTTCATTGATTGTGCCATGCTTCTCACTGCATCATTCCTCCCAAAGTCTTTGTCCTGGTTTTTTTACAGGGAATCCTAATACTAGACCAAAGATTTTTATGAATAAACCAAGATAGACCGAAAGCCTGTCGTTTCAAATGGGAACAAATGAGTCATAGTGGGCAGAACAAGTAAGGCGGTGGGCAGAGCCAAGCACAGAGCTAGCGAGATCCTATTGCGCGTTCTAGCCTACATTTGCATATTTCCGTTAAGGAACGCCTACTCTGTGAAGTGTGCATGTGCAATAACTCAATTCACCTTTTGCACTCCTTCTAAACAACGCACTTTTGTCTACAAACTTAGCCCACTCTGTTCGTAACAGATTCTAGTTTTGGGAAACAGAAAAAAACTGTGTTGTGATCAAATGTTTCATAGATTAGAAAATTTGCAGCATGTCGGTCAAAATCCATCTCGTTTCCATCTTCTCCCCACTGCCGGCCACTGGGCTTCGGTAGTGAGTGGAAACGCCAAGCGGATGCTTCACATTTATACATCTGGTGAAATATCTGTTTCATTGTTCTATCTGTGACTATACTGTATACTGCTACAGACTCCTGATGCCTGTTACAGTAGAACGTGGCGATAGATATTGGACTTTGTCAGTGCTGGGAGGGGTCTTTGGGAATTACTGATACATACTGTGATGTCACGAGAGGCTGTGTCCTGAGGGACGTTCATCCCTGAGTGGCTGCAAACCCAGACAGCAGTGGCTCCATCTGCTGGTATGGTCAGAACTCCACCCCTCTATGGCCAATCTTCCCACGCAGCTGAAACAAATGAGAGCTGATGAGCTGAAGGTTTGGGAAGGAAGAGATTTCGACAGTCTCAACCTGGGCTCTCTGGAGGACAAGAGTGCTGCACGTCCACTTCCATGAGGAATATAAGGATTTGGAGATACTTACCTTTGGGAAATACTCACCTTTGGATATATGCACCTGTGGAAATACGTGAGAGACATTTGGAAGGACTTTTTGCTGGGTTGGCTACTAGCTGCACGTGGACTACAGTAAGGCTGGGGAAAAGTTATCTGAGCGAGTGAGAATCATGACTTTGGATGTGGAAGAGACATCCCTGAACTGTGTAACCCTTAAAGAGCCACAAGAGAACAGAATTTTGTTATATTTTCGTTAATTTCCCAAGACCTATAATAAAATCCTTGTTTTGTTTGAACCTTGTCTCCTTGCACTACTTGAGCAATCCCGCTGAAAGCTGTGTAGCCTCGTGGCGTCACAGATGGTGGAGAACACGGGCACGCTCAAGCGTTAATAGTGCATGTCAGAGGAGGCTACCAGAAGGTTTGATCACCCAGTTTTCCAGTTGGCCGTAGGCTCCCGCCGACTGAAATGGGCATATTGAAAGCCCTTGTTGCTGGCCAGCAAGCCCAGATGCAAGCAAACGTCGGCTCTCTTGGAGGAGGCAAAGCCAACCTTCTGAAGGCAGAGGAATTGCAGTTGCAGAGACAGAGGGTGGTCCAAAATACCCGCCAATAAAGGCAAGTGACTTTATATCTAAGATGGGAGCTACCGATGACATTGAGGCATACCTCTGCATGCATTTGAGGCCACGGCCACACAAAGCCTGGCCCAAGCAACAGTGGGTTGGTCTGTTAGCCCCCCTTTCTAACCGGGGGAATCGCTGAATGCTGTCCGGGACCTGGGCCCTGACCAGGTTACTGACTATGATGCCCTGAAGTCTGAGATCCTCAGCAGATATGGACTCACAAAGTTTGGTATGGCCCAGAGCTTTCACAGCTGGACCTTCAACCAGACCAACCTCCTCGGGCGCAGATGCCTGAACTTGTCCGAATCGCAAGGAAATGGCTGGATCCGCAGAGGAATACAGCAGCGGCGGTGGTGGAGGCCGTTGTGGTGGATCGTTACCTACGCGCCCTGCCTTATGAGGCAAAACGGTTCATCCAGTCAACAGGCCTTGACCACGGCTGATCTGACCGTGGAAGCTGTGGAAAAGTACCAGGCCACAGCGGAGATGCTGAATGCTTCGAAAAGACCCCAGAGTGCGGCCCCACCACAAAGGGGGAAGAACCCGTCCAAAGGACCCCCAAGGTCTCGAACCCAGCCACGTCAGGACTTATCCCCGGCTCCAGGGGGAGCCAGAAACCAGGCGGGTCCAAGAAGAGTCACCAGGAGGGGGAAACTTCGACAGTGTTACCGTGTGGGGAGATGGGACATATCTCCTGGCAGTGTGGGAAACCAGCCGATGAACCTATGACCCACTGCGGAGTCCTCCAGCTCAGCACCCACACACCGTTTGCCTCGCTCTTGGGGGGTCGCAGATGGCGGCCCAGATCGGCCCCCCACCTGCCCGGTAACTGTGAATCACCATGATGTGGGAGGCCTTACTGGATTCTGGTGGCCGGGCCACCCTGGTGGTAAGTGATTTGGTGGGCCCAACGTGTCTGACCCCCGGGGAAAGTCCTCCCAGTTTCCTGTGTCCATGGGGACACCAGAGAATACCCCATTACTGAACTTACAATGACCAGCACACGGGGAACCTACACACACGACCAGGGGTGGTTGATTCCCCTCCCCGTCCCTGTCCCTAATTGGACGAGACTGCCCAGCCTTTTTACCCACTCTGGAGAGAGTCTCAGGAGAGGATAACCCGAGTACCTCGAAACGGAGAGGCAAGACTCATGCTGGGAAGGCTCCGGTGCAATCCCTCCGAATTACTCCCACTCCGCCCGGGCTCTGATAGGGATGGCAGGTGCCCCGACCGACAGAGACGGAGCTACAGAATCTGGACAAAGAACTGTCTGGTCTGAAGGGGACCCTGAGAGGTATCGTTTGTTAAAGCAACAGTTAGACATGAAGACAGAAGAGTTAGATATCCTCCAGGCTCAAACTCCAACAGAGCTCCTTCCCCAAGCAACAGGAGGAGCTGGAGAGGCTGCGCAGGACCATCGAGGAGTGTGAGGAGACCCTGCGCAGTAGTAAGGAGGTTCAGAAGAAGCGCAGAGGAGAAGTACAAGGTGTTGGAGAACAAGATGAAGAATGCGGAGGCAGAGAGAGAGAAGGAACTGAAAGCTGCTCAACAGAAGCTAAACTCTGCTAAAACCAAGGCTGATGCGTTCAGTAAGAAACTCAAGGAGAGACAACAGGAGGCGGAGTCCCTGGTCCTAGAGTTGGAGGAGTTGAAGAGAGAGCAGTCAGGCAACACCACGGCAATGCGGACGCCCTCTCCCGGCGTGATGCCTTCTTCGCTGCCTTTACCCCGGCGAGGACGTCGGTCCCGAGAGGGGATGTGTGATGTCACGAGAGGCTGTGTCCTGGAGGGACGTTGCATCCCCCTGAGGTGGCTGCAAACCCAGACAGCTGTGGCTCCATCTGCTGGTATGGTCGGGAACTCCACCCCCTCTATGGCCAATCTTCCACGCAGCTGAAACAAATGAGGAGCTGATGAGCTGAAGGTTTGGGAAGGAAGAGACACAGTCTCCAACCTGGGCTCTCTGGAGGACAAGAGTGCTGCACGTCCACTTCCATGAGGAATATAGGATTTGGAGATACTTACCTTTGGGAAATACTCACCTTTGGATATATGCACCTGTGGAAATACGTGAGAGACATTTGGAAGGACTTTTTGCTGGGTTGGCCACTAGCTGCAACGTGGACTACAGTAAGGCTGGGGAAAAGTTATCTGAGCGAAGTGAGAATTATGGATCTTTGGATGTGGAAGAGACATCCCTGAACTGTTAACCCTTAAAGAGCCACAAGAGAACAGAATTTTGTTTATTTTCGTTAATTTCCCAAGACCTATAATAAAATCCTTGTTTTGTTTGAACCGTGTCTCCTTGCACTACTTGAGCAATCCCGCTGAGCTTTGTAGCCTCTCGTGACGTTCACAATACCTAC
>NW_025539429.1:0-13007 GCF_020615455.1 Coregonus clupeaformis
CAGTCTACATTCCGTATGATGTGTAATGATAAACTGTGTCCGTGACCAATAAACTTTGATTTGATTTTGATTTGATTGACAGCTAATAGGGCTCCAGGTGCAGTAAAATGAAGGAGAGAAGTGAAAGGTGAGGGGGGCTGGGGTCTTCCTCTCCTGGTGAGCGTGAGGGGGTGAGGTCACAGGTGGGGGATAGACAGGAAGTAGCTGTGGTCTGACTCAGCAGAACTGCAGTGGGCCCTCAGGAAGTTCCATCTGCGATAACACAGCACCGCATAGAAACAGGCAAAACAAACCGCTCATCTCTCATAGCACCATAGAGACAGACTAAAACAAAAGTGCTACTTTGATAGTGATTATCTAGTTATAATCAGGTTTGATAATACCCAACATTGTGGATTGTGGTGGTTAGGCATCTGAATAAACTTAGCTAATGTTGTTCTGTGTTTGTGAATAAGGCATTGTTCCATATGTTTTTTTCTTTTTCCTCTGTGGCGGTGGATGCCTAACACACCTGGCACATCTCGGTAACTGTCTGTTTCTCCTGACAAGTGGTTAAAGAGCCCATCCACTTTAATCACTCCTCGTGATGAAAAGAACTGGGCCAGGCCTGTCCAGACACAGCCACGCGCAGCCACCTGGGTTTGGCTAGGTATACCTGATAAGCATTGAATACCTCATACTCTTACCCCTAGGCTCACTAATGTTATGCTCTCCTTCACCTCCTGATGACACCCCTGCAGGCAGAATCCCACACGGAGAATGAGAAAACAGAATGACTAAATCCCAATCTTATTTTTATCGCTGGGAGCAGCGGTGTCATTTATGGTGTGATGTGGGCAGCTGGCACGTTTAGCTCTGTAAAAAGCACCCTGGGAGAGAGGGACAGACAGAGAGGGGGGAGAGAAAGTGAAGGAGAGAGAGTGGGAGTGGGAGCGAGAGAGAGAGAGAGAGAGAAAAAGAGAGAGAGTATACCCCATTCAGCACAGAGCTACAGTATACAAACATGATAAGGCCCCGAGGTGGGAGCTGAAACACGACCGTGTCACAATACTGATTGGAGTGACACATCCTGGGAGTGGCCCTTCAGGCAGACACACAGAGTGGTAGGAAGTTAGTCCCGCTGTCCAAATATACTGCTGGCCCTCCTGCACACAGGGTGGATTTTGAGGTCAGGTAGGTGGGTTGGCTGGGCTGGGGAGGAAATGAGATCTGAAATGAAAAGGTCATAGTGGGCTAGCTAGGGTCTGAGATGGCTGAGCCTGGTTGAGAGAGCACGTCAGAATCTGATTGGTTATAAGGTTAAGAAACAGGAAGCCGCCCAACTTGTTGGGCACAGCAGGGGCTGCTGTCTGACTCAGGAGTGGTTGGATGGTGAGATGGTTCCTCAGAAGAACAAACACTCCAAAAACAATTCCTTCTCATCTCTTTCCAGAAGGCTGATGAAGTCATGTTCTCACTCACATTCTCAGACGGATCCTGTAACCCAAAAGAACTGACTTCTATGCAGATTTGGAGTGAGGCAGGATGCATGAATCATGTCTTTTGATATGACTAGCGCTGCAATAATGATCTACGGTTGAGGTAATGACACATACTCTCCCAGCGCTGGGTCAGAGTAACGAACAACATACTGTCACCATAAACATCCACCTCAGGCACTTCGGTCTGTTTACTTGGCAATATACAGCCAAACTAATCAACTCATATTTCATCTGCTGTATTGAGTATATCTACAGGTTTAAACAAGGATTCTATTTTCCAGTAAGTATTATTTATGATGGTGATAAGGTACGTATGCAGTATAGGATCTCTTCGGCAGGCATATGGTTTGGATGTACACATGTATTGTGTTTTGTGTAACAGAAAATGGGACATGAAATACGATTTTGAGTCCTATTTATTAGCACACAATGATAATGGTGTCCCTCTGTCATTCTTGTCCCTGCAGTGCCTGATCATCGGGGGAGGCCCAGTGGCTTTAGGGGACGGCCACTTCGAGCGGCTCTGCTGGGGTCCAAGGTGGTGGTGATTGGGAGAAGAGGGACACCCTCCAGGAACAACGTGCTGCACCTGTGTTACACCATCCATCGACCTCAAGGGCCTCGGGGCCAAGAAGTTCTACGGAAAATTCTGTGCTGAGCCATAGATCACATCAGTAAGTACCTTTTACATGTGGGGTAAACATCTCAGCAGGAAACCTTCTGCCCAAACAGCCATAACAGTTGTTAGTCATAACAGCCATTTCCCATAGCCCGACATGTACTTTCACTTTTGCAATGGAATATTTTCCTTATGGATAGTTGGATTCATGTTCTTAGCTTATGATTATGCTATTGTATCCTATTCCCCCACTAAAGCAGTTTTTTGTCTGGAGTCTTGATGCATCCAATCCCTTCCATTACATAATGTCAAGGTTAGAGCCATGGAAGGTGAACCTTCCACCGCTCTTAGCTACAGAGAGACAAAGCAGAGCTGCCAACTGCTGGTGTTGGAAAGGCAAATCTTTCTACAGCTCTCAAGTGACAGAGGCCAAAGGCCATTTGGTTGTGTGTGATAATGTGTAAATGCATGGATGCCTGTGCAGTGTGCATGTACTAGGTACTGTATTAGATAAGCCAGAAAAGCCAGCTGGGTTTCTTGCATGGTTCTAAGAACTCTGATTATTGTCTGTGTCGCCAGGCATTCGCCAGCTCCAGCTCATGCTGCTGAAAATCGCCCTGCTCGTAGCTGTGGAGTTCATCGTCAATGTGGAGTTTGTCAAGCTGCTGGAACCTCCAGAGAACCAGGAGAATGACGGTGAGTGACAGCTCACTTAAAGTACAGGCCGTCACTTATAGTACATATATGTCCATTGAAATCCATCAACATTGGCCTAGTACCCATCAACCTTGCTCCTTCCTGCTCACCATTAGGGTCTTTTGGATGTAGTTCAGGGATTCAAGCAAGGGCTAGGTTACAGCATTTGGGACAGGTGAGTTGGGGTTGAAGGGCTTTATGCAATGCATTTGGAGAACATCAACAGTGCACCTAACATGAGCCTTGCATCAGCAACAGTCAGTAAGACTATTACAGATGTAGGATTTTAATTTAAGCCAGTTTGCTACAGCGAGGAAAAATAATCCTGCAGCAAGAGGAAATGTGAATTATTATGTGATTATAATTAATGGACATTTTTGTAGGGGTTGATACATTTTTCAGTAAGGGAAAATCAAGTCTGAAATTTCAAAGTGGAAATTACAAACGTCAGAAGCCTTTGAAACCTCAAATACACCAAGTTTAACATTTTCTGCATTGCAGGGAAAGTTATCCTGCAACAGGGTGATCAAATTAAGATCCTACATCTGTTTGTGGCTGCCCAGAGGATCCCAACACAGTATATTCTCTCCCACACCATAGCATTCCTCTGGTTTACATCACTGTACCTTGAGCTACAGGGAGTTACCGCAGTCCATAACTAGTACCTGTTAGAGTAGTTCTGTCTCCCCATTCCAACAGTAGTATCTCCTTGGCAACCAGCAGTAAACAGCAGCACTGTTACAGCAGTGCACTGATCACGCTTTATTTGATATTTGCATTGCCATGGAAATCAAATGTTTAAAAATCATAATCATTGCTTCACCATTCCTATTCAGCTGCTAATGGTTAGCAACCTCCCCAGATGTTAATGTTATTTTGCTGGCTGCTGCTGAGCAGAGCCAACACAGTAATATCAGTGAGCAGAGCAGACCTAGTGGCTTTGTTTAAGGAGCAGCAGAGCCAAATTACGGCGTGGAAGGTAAAAGACGCTGATTAGCCAGTGTAATTACAACCGTGCCCCCTCGGCTAAGTTCTTATAACAGTACAGTACTAGTTGCTTCAAGATGTGAACGCTCGTGGTGTGTTGTGATGTGGGCGCCGAGCTGAAAGACTGGCTATCTGAAATACCTCTACACTTGACCCCCCTCCCTCCTTCAGAGCTTTGTTGATTGGACTGCTGGACTGGAGGTCATTAGCTATCCCATGTGGCCTCTCGAACGCGACGTAAACCAACTGATAAAAACAAGAGTCTTTACTAAATATGGATACAGAATGGTCCCCCTACTTTTTGCTGTCACAGGGGTGCTCAGTGTCCTTGACATGATGGAATGCATTTTTGACATGGTGATATTACACAGTGGACAGCCAACCCAATGCTGCTGTTGCCTCACGCACTGCCTCTGTGGCTGACATCATTCACCACATTTGATCCACTCTATTGAATTATATACTGTAGCTAGCTAGGCTCTGGGTACAATTAGTGCAGTACAAGTGAGAATGACATTAAAACAACATCTTTATAATTACAGCACGGTATAGTCTCTGCTGAGCTAAATGACACAATGTGTGTGACCTCTGTGTCACCCTCTTTGTTGAGAACTGTCAGGATTAGCAAACCCTTTTCCCCAATGGTGCCATTGATAGGCATCATAAATCATTGTTCCCCAGAAATAACAGGCCAAAAAGAGCAACCAAGTAAATATTGTGTCTGTTTCTCTAGCCCGATCCTCTCATTCTCTCTATCTGTGTTGAACTCTAACCGTTTGTATACTGAAAAGAGTGTTTGTTTGACGGTGTGTGTCCATGTAAATGTGGAACTGTACTGACCCTCTCTCTTCCTCTCCCCCTTCCCCTCTCCCTCCTCTCCTCTGACTGTGTTTCAGGGCCTGGCTGAGAGCTGAGATCAGGCCTGCCGATCACCCTGTGGCTAACATTGACTTTGACAGTGGTGGTGGGGGCTGATGGGAGGAGAAATACCCTGGAAGGTGCAGAACTCTGAAGGGATGGGAGGGTGGCACATGGGTTGTATCCATGCAGAGTATATCTACATACCGTTAATGACCTGACTCCAGATATAGGATATGGTGATTTGGTACTGTATATGATATCATGTGATTACATCCATGGAATGGCTCTCTGAGATTGCTCAATATGTTTACTAAACACCACTTGCTCCAAAGCTAACTTTAGCTCTAAGTTCAAATGCAGTTGGATATTATCTGGAGTGCTTCAAACACAATTTCTATATTGAAACGTATGTTTATGTAGCTTTGTTGAAAGCGTGGCTTGTTTCAAAAAATATCCAGGACACCTTTCTTATATAATTATTTTGTCTGGATAACAGCCTAACAACTGTTAACTAAGAAACATATTACTTTTATTGGCTGCGGCTAGCACAAAGATCCATTTAAAACATAGTCTCATCCAAGAAAGTTAGGACGCCATAAAATCAAGCTTGCTCTGTAAACGATACCCTATGTGATGTCATTAATCTCTTCTTCAAAGGGCAAGGTTACATGAAATCACCATAGCTCTGTACCTTAAAAAAAAAGATCTGGGGCCCTGTGTGTGTAGTCATCTGGATGCTGTTCAACAGTTGATGCATGCATGTTGGACTCTCCTCACCAGATGTCTGTCATCTCCTCACCAATCCACATGAGATGCTTATTCCTTAAAAGGGCATTTTCTGTCTCCAAACAATGAGGCGTTTAGGTCATCGTCTGATGACGAAAAGCCCGGAGGAAAACTTTCTTTTAGAAGTCCTTCTGCTTTTGGACTGCCATGCAGGCCCTGTCTGAGAGGAGGGTTAAATATACCCCAATCTGTTCTGTACCCAGCTAATCGTCTGAGAGGAACACAGCTGCATTGGAAAAAGTGATGTGAGGAGGGGGGACAGGGGCAGGCTGGGGACCCAGTGAATTAGCAGTGACAGTAATGGAACATTTCTGGCTCATATTCCAAATGCTACCTCCTCCTAGAAAAGCACCTCTCAGAATCTCTTACATTATTTTGTAGGAGGAAGAGAGGGCTGAACACATTAGGAACATTCATCCTCCTTTCCTTCCCTGAGTCACAGGTCTAGAGGTAATGAGGATGTATTTTCACTAAAGGGCTTTGGTGCAGAGCCTCATCCCCCAGGACAGTTATAAAGAGGGGCATATTAACAGTGGCCTGTGGGACTTACAGCTTGGAGTGACATAGCCCGGGTACTAGCTGTGGTTGGATGGCTTTTACAGGCTTTAGGCGCTTTGGTGGAAAGCTTTGACACCACAAAGAGACTTGTAAAAATAATATCACCATATTCTCGCTCACAAAAAGTCAGACAGCTTTTCACAAACCGTAATTGTGAGAATGTCATTTTAAAAAGTCAGACAGCTTTTCATAAAACTGTAATTGTGAGAATATTAGCAACAGGGAACCCAAGTGAATGTCAGTCTGGCATTAAAAAGTCTGAGTCCATACTTCAGTCTATTTTAAGGCTTGCTCTGCAGTTATCCTGGATGGGACACAGAAAGTTAATATTAAACGAGCCTCTAAAATTGTGATATTTTTGCAATGTCTCCATAAAAACTTTGCAGTCGGGTGAGAGGAGTGGCAATAAACTCTTCAATGCCAAAAGTATTTCCCCAATGTTTCTATCTGAAGAGGAACTGATTCTGTTCCATTCTTGTTGATATCCTAAATAGCAGAAGTGTAAGTAATTGCATTAATAACAGTATATATCGTAAAAATCTCAGTGTGAAAAACGAGATAGCACCTTCTCTTACAATAGTGCAGTTCATGTAAGGAGTGGCTGCATTTGCACTGAAGTTGTGAAAGTTAATCAACATGGAAGACATTTTTATTAGATCATAACATTTTAGTACTGATCCAACTCTCCCTGCCGAGGCTTGTGTTCCACTGGTGATATAAACAGCATCACCTCGGTAACGAGTCTCTCTGATCCTAAAATAACTGGCCTGTGATTACAGCTCAGTGCTAGATTTCCTCTGGATTAGTATGCCTCGCCACGGCCTGGCCGGAGAATAGTACTTCTCTCTCTCTCTCTCTCTCTCTCTCTCTCTCTCTCTCTCTCTCTCTCTCTCGCTCGCTCGCTGCTTTCCTTCCGTTCGCTTCGCTCTCTCCTGGCTCTCTCTCTCTAATTCAATTCAATTCAATTCCAAAGGGGCTTTATTGGCATGGGAATATATGTTTACATTGCCAAAAGCAAATGGAATAGACAAAACAAAAGGGAAATAAACAATCAGTACGCATTACTCTGCTAAAAGTTTTAAAAGAATATAGACGAATAAATGTTATATTATTGGCTATGTACAGTGTTGTAACAATGTGCAAATAGTTGAAGCATGTAAACAGATACATATAGGTTGCATTTACGTTGTTGTTTGTGCTCCACTGGTTTCCCTATTCTCATGGCAGATGGGCCACAAATCTTTCTGCTGTGATTGAACACTGTGGTATTTCGCCCTAACTGGTATGGGCGTTATCAATGTTTAATCTGTTTTCAAGTTCATTGTGGGTCTGTGTGATCTGTGGGAAATATGTGTCTCTAATGTGGTCATACATTTGCCATCTCTCTCTCTCTCTCTCTCTCTCTCTCTCTCTCTCTCTCTCTCTCTCTCTCTCTCTCTCTCTCTCTTTCTCTCTCTCTCTCAGGTTCAAGAGGAAGGAATTCCGTGGTAAGCTGGCAATCGCCATCACGGCCAACTTTGTCAACAGGAACACCACGGCCGAGGCTAAGGTGGAGGAGATCAGCGGTGTGGCCTTCATCTTTAACCAGAAGTTCTTCCTGGACCTCAAAGAGGAGACAGGTGGGCCTGAGATCCCCACAGTCAATGAGTCAGCCAGAGGAGCAGACGCCCTCAGAATGCACTTAAATCCACACATTGTCAAACAACAGCAATTTTCAACCCTGTCATTATCATGTTTTTTTTTAACCTTCCTGTCTGTGTCTGTCATTTATTGCAGGTATTGACCTGGAGAACATTGTATACTACAAGGACAACACGCACTACTTTGTCATGACAGCAAAGAAACAGAGCCTACTGGACAAGGGGGTCATCATTCATGTGAGCAAACATTGTTTAGATCAGGGATCATCAACTAGATTCAGCTGCGGGCTGATTTTTTCTTGATGTCTGAGGGTGTTGTATTTAGATGTGCATTCAGATGTGTATTCATATTGTCAAGGCGTGCTGAAGGTGGGTGTGGTGTAGGAATCATGCGCAGGACACAGAGGCTCAGTCCAAAGGCTTTAGTGCAATATATATATATCCAACCGAAGCACAATAAGCCCGAAGGCAAAATGAACGACGCACACAGGCGACAAAACGAAATACGCACAAGCATGTGCAAACAACCCTCTAAAACACTGGAGGGAAAAATGTAGCTCCAAACACGAAAACAGTAGAACAATCACACACAACGACAAGCACACACAACGAGAACTAAATAGGACACTAACGAGGACTAACAAGACACAGGTGTACAACATCCAGACAAAACCAATCGAACATGAAACATAGATCGGTGGCAGCTAGTACTCCGGGGACGACGACCGCCGAAGCCTGCCCGAACCAGGAGGAGGAGCAGTCTCGGCCGAAACCGTGACAGTACCCCCCCCTTGACGCGCGGCTCCAGCCGTGCGCCAACCCCGGCCTCGGGACGACCAGGAGGACGCGGAGCAGGGGCGCGCAGGATGGTCCCGTGGAACTCCGACAGGAGAGATGGGTCTAGGATGTCCCTCCGCGGCACCCAGCACCGCTCCTCCGGGCGCACCCTCCCACTCCACGAGATACTGGAGACCCCCACTCCGGCGCCTAGAGTCCAAGATGGACCGAACAGTGTACGCCGGAGCCCCCTCGATGTCCAGTGGGGGCGGAGGAGTCTCCCCTATCTCATTGTCCTGGAGTGGACAGCTACCACCGGCCTGAGAAGAGAACATGGAACGAGGGGTTAATATTCTTATACTCAACAGGTAGATGTAATCTATAACACACCTCGTTCAATCTTCTCAGGACTTTAAAGGGCCCCACAAACCGCCGACCCAGCTTCCGGCAGGGCAGGTGGAGGGGTAGGTTTCTGGTAGAGAGCCAGACTCGATCTCCGGGTGCGTACACCGGCCCCTCACTGCGGTGGAGATCGGGCGCCGCCTTTGTGACGAAGGACGGCCCGCTGCAGGTGGACGTGGGCAGCGTTCCACGTCTCTTCCGAAGCGCCTCATCCAATCATCCACCGCAGGGGCCTCGATCTGGCTCTGCTGCCAAGGTGCCAGAACCGGCTGGTAACCTAACACACATTGGAAGGGGGTTAGGTTAGTAGAGGAGTGGCGGAGAGAGTTCTGGGTCATCTCGGCCCAGGAATGTACCTTGCCCACTCCTCCGGCCGGTCTCTGGCAATACGACCTCAGAAACCTACCCACATCCTGGTTGACACGTTCTACCTGCCCGTTACTTCTCCGGGTGGTACCTGAGGTAAGGCTAACCGAGACCCCCAAACGCTCCAAGAACGCTCTCCAAACACGAGAGGTAAACTGGGGACCTCGATCAGACACTATATCCTCGGGTACCCCGTAATGCCGGAAGACATGGGTAAATAGGGCCTCAGCGGTTGTGGGCAGTAGGAAGACCCGCCATAGGGAGAAGACGACAGGCCTTAGAGAACCGGGTCCACAACGACTCAGGATGGTGGTATTCCCCTGAGAGAGGGGAAGGTCTGTCACAAAATCCACCGAGAGGTGGGACCATGAGTGTGTGGAACGGGCAGGGGTTGTAATCCCACCCCTGGGCAGATGTGGGCGCTTTTACACTGGGCACGTCACACCCAAGCAGGAGGAGACATAAACCCTCACATCCCTAGCCAAAGTGGGCCACCAGTATTTAGTGCTGAGGCAATGACCGTCCGGCCGATACCGGATGTCCAGAGGAGGGTGAGTGTGAGCCCAGTAAATGAGTCGATCCCGACCTCGGGAACGTACTTCCGACCCTCAGGACACTGTGGAGGGCTGGGGTCGGTACGCAACGCGCCGATTCGGCATCGACCTCCCACACCACGGTGCCACAAGGCAAGACTCCGGTAGTATGGGGTGGGCTCAACGGACCTCTCCTCCGTGTCATACCGCCGACAGCGATCTGCCTTACCAATCTGGGACCCAGGGATGTACGTGATTTTAAATACGAACCTGGTGAGAAACATACTCCATCGAGCCTGGCGAGGGTTCAGTCTCCTCGCTGCCCCGGATGTACTCCAGGTTCCGATGGTCAGTCAAAATGAGGAAAGGGTGTTGGAGCCCCCTCAAGCCAATGCCGCCACACCTAAGGGCTTGAACTACAGCTAACAGCTCCCTGTCCCCAACGTCATAGTTACGCCCGCCGGGCTGAGCTTAGAGTAAAAAGGCACAGGGGCGGAGTTTGGGTGGCGTGCCGGACCGTTGAGAGAGAACGCCCCTATACCAGCCTCAGACGCGTCTACCTCGACCTGAAAGGGTAATGCGGATCCGGATGCGCCAGCACGGGCCGAGAAACAGGTCCTTCAGTCTCCTAAAGGCCTGTCCGCACGGCGACCACTGCAGGCGCACCGGACCCCCTTCAGAAGGGACGTGATGGGAGCTGCCACCTGTCCAAAACCCCGGATAAACCTCCGGTAGTAATTCGCAAAGCCCAAAAACTGCTGCACCTCTTTACAGTAGTTGGGGTTTGCCAAACGCACAGCGACACACGATCCACCTCCATTCTCACCCCTGACGCGGACAACCGGATAACTCCAAAAAGGAGACCGACTCCTGGAAAAAACAGACATTTCTCTGCCTTGACATATAGATCGGCTCCAACAGCCTCCTCAATACACGACGCACCAGGGTTATATGCTCGGCTCGGGTAGACAGTACACCAGAATGTCATCAACGTACACGACCACCCCCCTTGTCCCTGCATATCCCGGAAAATGTTATCTACGAAGGATTGGAAGACTGATGGAGCATTCATCAACCCATATGGCATGACGAGATATTAAATGACCTGACGTGGTACTAAACGCTGTCTTCCATTCGTCAACCCTCCCTAATGCGCACCAAGTTATACGCGCTCGAGATCCAGTTTTGTGAAAGCGCTCCATGCAATGACTCGTCATGGTCGCAATCAGAGGGAGTGGATAACTGTATTTCACAGTAATCTGATTGAGACCACGGTAATCAATGCACGGGCGCAACCCTCCATCTCTCTTTTCACAAAAAAAGAAGCTCGAGGAGGCGGGAGAAGTGGAGGGCCGAATGTCCCGTCTCAAAGATGCAATAAGTCTCCATAGCTTTCTCTCCCTGAGACAAAGGATACACATGGCTCCGTGGGAGCTGCTCTGCCGAGATCAATCGCACAATCCCCGGTCTATGAGGAGGCAATTGCGTCGCTCTAGTTTTACTAAACACGAAGTGGTTAAATCCCCATATTCAGGCGTGAAGTGCAGTGGGGCACTTGGTTTGGACTTTCCACCGAAGTCGCCCCACGGAAACACTCAGACATCGCCCCTCACACTGAGCAGACCACCCATCGAGAGCCCTCTGTTGCCACGTAAATAGCAGGGTTATGGGTGCTTAACCAGGGAATCCCCAGCACCACTGGGTACGCAGGAGAGTCGATCAGATACAACTGTATAGTCTCTCATGACCCCCTGCGCACACATCCGAAGTGGCGCTGTGATCTCCCTGATCAACCCCGACCCCAACGGGCGGCTGTCTAAGGCATGAACGGGAAAAAGGTTTGTCAACAGGTAGGAGAGGGATCCCTAACTCAAAACAAAACTTACGATCAACAAAATTCCCAGCTGCGCCTGAATCTACTAGCGCCTTATGCTGGGAATGAGGTGCAACCTGTGGAAAGCAAACAGGTATACAAAAAGTGTGCAACAGAAAGCTCTGGGTAAGTGGGACGTCTACTCACCTGGGAGGCCCCCAGTGCGTGGCCTGTTGTCGTTACTCCCGGAGAACCCTCCCCAGCACCTGGCCGTAGTGTGCCTCCACGACCGCACTTGGTGCAGGAGACAGGCCCCCTCGGGTTCTTCCTACTCCGTTCTCTAGCGCCGGCACCCCCGAGCTCCATAGGGCTCGGCTCGGAGGTGCCAGAGGGCGGAATGGACGGACTCCCCTCGGGACGTCCACGGGTGGCCAGCAGGGTGTCCAGACGGATGGACATATCGACCAACTGGTCGAAGGTAAGATGGGTATCCCTGCAGGCCAACTCACGTTGAACGTCCTCTCTTAGGCTACATCGAAAATGGTCGATGAGTGCCCGTTCATTCCACCCTGCATCCGCCGCTAGAGTCCGGTAATCTAGAGCGAACACCTGAGCGCTCCTCCTCCCCTGTCTCAAATGGACTAGACGCTCCCCCGCCAACTCGGCGTAGGTAATGGTGTGGGCGTCCATCCTCCTCCACTCTGCGTTAGCCCACTCCAACGCCTTGCCCGTGAGACAGGAGATGAGGGCGGAAACGCTCTCGTATCCCGAGGGCACCGGGTGTACAGTGGCCAGGTAGAGCTCTACCTGCAGGAGGAACCTGACACCCGGCAGCTGTTCCGTCATACGCCCTGGAGCGAGAGCCGAATCCCCTGGGTTCCGAACTTGGGACTGGTGGACCGACCGATGGGATGGACAGGGTAGGTGGAGGTGTGGGTACACTGCTGGCCTCCCATCGGTGCATGATGTTGATTACCTCCTGTAGAGCGGTCTCCAGTTGTCGGATCTGGTCCTCTTGCCCACGGAGATGCTCCTCGAGCGACACACTGCCGATCCTGCTGATTCCATTATAATGGTGTGTGATTCTGTCAAGGCGTGCTGAAGGTGGGTGTGGTGTAGGAATCATGCGCAGGACACAGAGGCTCAGTCCAAAGGCTTTAGTGCAATAATATATATCCAACCGAAGCACAATAAGCCCGAAGGCAAAATGAACGAAAAAAAAACGAAATACGCACAAGATGTGAAACAACCCTAAAACAGAGGGAAAAATGTAGTCCAAACACGAAAACAGTAGAACAATCACACACAACGACAAGACACACAACGAGAACTAAATAGGCACACAACGAGGACTAACAAGACACAGGTGTACAACATCCAGACAAAACCAATCAAAGATGAAACATAGATGGTGGCAGTAGTACACCGGGAGACGACGCCGAAGCCGCCGGAACCAGGAGGGAGGAGCAGTCCGGCCGAAACCGTGAC
>NW_025539430.1:0-12998 GCF_020615455.1 Coregonus clupeaformis
AGTATCACATTATCCCACAGAAAATATGGTTGTTTTAAATGCTCCGGAATTGGGTGGTAGGTTATGCCTATAAACTCAGTTTTGATGTCCAGGAGTGGGGATTGCATTGGAATCAGGCTATTCGTTTCCAGTGCAGTTGCGTTTCTTCCCCCAAACCTATCCTATACCGAACCCTTCTCAAAATATTGCAGTTTTCGAAACTGCTGTAAAAGTGCAAATGTAACGGCGCTGGGTATTTTTGGCGGCAGTAATTGCAGTTATACTGCTCTCTGATTACATTATTTTTTTCTGTAAAGAACCCGAACACGTCCCAGCCTCTTTTGATCATAGATCAAGACTGAACAATTCGGCTAGCTTATAGTTATTCCGGATTTGACAATTTGTAGCCCGACTTGCTAGGATCTTTTGACTTCTCCTCCGGCTGTTTGTTATGTTTTCCGCTTAGGATAAATGTAGTCATATGAATACTTTCAGAGCGTTGTCCTGTTAATTTGAGAAAGACTAACCATTGTGATTAATGGTATTTACTATCTTCTGCTTTTTATGAATGAAACCATGGATCGGTAAAAAAAAAAAAATTGGTTTCGATGTTCCGCATTTGTCCTTTGAATGTGTCCTTTGTTTTTCATAAATGACTACTGCTTTATAAGCGAACGCGATTTTTAAAAGTTCCCCAGGCTTTTTCCTTGTAAAGGTCGGGCTATGCATATTAGTATAATACAAACAGATGTCTAGAGAAGGAGGGAATGGTGTGGCAACCGCACTATAGGCAAGATCTCTGCTCTCCAGACAAATAGTGTGCATGTATTGTGACATCGCGTGAGTTGTTTAGGCTAACTTTTGTTTGTTCATGTTGATCAATTCCCGTTGTATCATCACGGTAAATGTTCACGGTAAATGTTCTCATTAATTCCGTCTTTTATCATCTACAAGGTTTATTTACGATTCATTTGTGTTAGCGCAATTCCAAACTGCTATACTTGATGAAACAACTTTTGTTTTATTTCATACCATTCTATTCACGAGTTTTGTCAATTTTCTTAATTGTTGTGTGCCACAAAACAAAAATCAACTCAGCATTTACATGCTTCTTTTTCAGCTACAATACTCTCATCATTGACATCAATTTTAATCAGCAATGACAAAGAGAAAACAAGAAGAAACCCGCCCACTGCATTCTCTGATAGTATCACTGCTCTTTATTATCTGAGGTATCCGCCTCGATGCCCAGTCAGAGCTTCTGTGAGTGTTTTGAAGTTGCACCTTTATGTGGCGTTGCTCCACTTCCCACACATCCGTTCAATGCATTTAAAAAAAACATTTTAGTCATTTTAGTAGGCGCTCTTATCAGAACGTGACTTACAGTAGTGAATAATTACATTTTTTATACTAAGGCCCCCGTGGGAATCGGGTACACGAGCCTGGCGTTGCAAAGCAGCATGCTCCTCTATCAACGAGCTACATCCCTGCCTGGCCATTCCCTCCCCTACCCTGGGGCGGTGCTGGGCCAAGTGTGCGTCCCGCCCTCCGGGGTCTCCCGGTCGCGCGCCGGCTACGACAGAGCCTGGATTGAACCAGGATCTCTAGTGGCACAGTTAGCACTGCGATTGCAGTGCCCGAGACCACCCTGCGCCACTGCACCACTCGCCACCCAATGCATCCAATGGGGGTTGAAGTCTGGGGAAAATAAACAAGTTTTATAAATAAAACAATGTGCCTTTCATAATATTCTACTGAAGTGTGTACATAAAACGTGTTAAAACTAGGCTGTCATATAAAATCAGCGTGCGATAGCGGCGTTAATTAGTTGTTTGCTGTTAATTCGTCAATTTTTTAACGCATTTCTCGCATGTAGCAGTGTGACAAATTATTCAGGTCAGGAAAGTGGTTTTGGGGGCTAGAGGCGAGATGGAGCAAGGTGAGCAAAGTGGAGCCCTATTGGGTGATTCAAATATAAAAAGAATGATGATGGTACAGTTAACAAGTACAAGTTATTTGCACAGATTGTGTAAGAAGGAGTTTCAATTTCTTCGGAGCTGTTCAAGCGGAAGTACCATGTCAACGCCAAGCATGCGTTTGCTGGGCGTCAGATTCTGTCATGGCTTCAGCCCTGGTCAATCAGGAGCACAAACTCGTTTTGCACCGCACAAGGGGATAAACTGCAGAGGCTGGAGACACTTCTAGAGCCATGCCAGGTAAATCAGTCTGTAACTTATCAAATAACCATCGCTTTGATTATTTTCTGGAATGAATTAAACCAAGTCAAATATCAATAACTGTATCTATATAAAAAAATAATGATGATGATAATAATAATAATAATAATAATAATAATATATTTGATAACCACTGTTCTAATATTACACTGTCTCTTGTGTGCATGTGTGTGTTTGTGTGCGTAGGTTGTATGGGCTCCTGGGTGGAGAGGCCTATGTCTCCTGTTCTGTGGTACTACCTTCTCTCTACCATTCGTCTCAAGATGGAAGCCTGTGATGAGGAGCCTGCATATGTGGTCGAGATTCAAGACCAAGTTCAAGGAGGACCTAGCATCCCGTCAAGAACAGCTCAACAATGCTTGGCTCCAGGTGGCCTACAGTTTTGGATCCTCGTTTAAAGACTTGAAATGCCTGCCCAAGACAGACAGGGAAGAGGTGTGGACCACACTTGAGGGATGCTGCAACAAGAATCACCCAGAAGGTCTTCCCCAGTCACACGTGATGGGGCCACCCAGGAAAGAAAATCAGCCTTCTGCAAATGGGCTCAGATTCAGAATCAGAAGATGAAGAGGTCCAACCTGCCATACAAGGTACAGAGCAGAGCCCACCATTAAATTGGAGGACTGCCCCTTGAGGTGGTGGGCATCTCATTCAGGAGCCCATGAGAAGCGTGGCCTCACTGGCTCACAAATATCTAGCCACTCCTGCAACCGCTGTTCCCTGTGACTGGCTTTCTCAGTTGCAGGTCACATTGTGAACAAAAAAGATCCAGCTTTACTTTTTCAGAAAATGTGGACAAGTTAGTTTTCCTCAGCAACTGGCTGAAAGATGATGAAGCTCAAGTAGATTTGAAAGGTGATGTTCAAACAAAAAGACCAGTTTCAGTGCAACATGTTATAGTAGTTAGCAGCTGGATTTTTGAGCAACTGGATTAAAGAATGGAGGAAAAGGTAAAAGATTGTTCTTTGGTTTGATTTAAAAGTTTTATTGAAAATGTTTTTTCCACAGATGACTCAAATTATTGCAAAAATGTGGTAAGTCACTGTTGTGATTTGACTTTACATTTATTGCTTTCTGTTCAATTAAATACTGAATTGTACATCCTGGTTAAGAGGAATGCCAAAGAGGAAGTGATGGAGACTTACAAAGACAAATATTATGTGTGTAGTATGTTTCAGCTTGATTTAAAACACCATTATTTGGCTGTGTTAATAAACAGACATAATATGAAAATTATGTATTCTGTGTCCTGTTATTTATCTTTTTGGTATGCATTTCAGAAAAAAAATGGTTAGGATTCAGGTGTAATTGCAAATAGTGATTAATCATGATTAATCCACTGAAAATTCTGATTAATTTGATTAAAAATTTTAATCATTTGACAGCCCTAATTAAAACACGTCTGTAAAACCACAACGAGCACATCGACCTATCAAGTAAGTTTTCATAACTCATTGGGTACAGTGCAAGAAAAAACATCGGAGTAGTCTGAAGTGGCGGCATTAGTACACGTTCTCATTTAACTCAATAGTTCTTTATATCACCTCGTCTCTGATATCTTGACTTTCTCTTTGACACTAAATCTAAAAAGGTAGAAATGTGATGTTTTTGGTCATTAAAATGTACTGCGACTGGATAATCCCTGTCGTTTCTTCCGGTTGAACTTTTATGTTCACGCCAATTCTCTAGTTTGAGAGGACGAGGGGTTTTACCTCATCCCACAGCCCACATAGACCATTTAATCATGGAGATGGCATGGGTGGAGGAGCACCTAGTATTGCCATTTTATTTGGAATCGTTTTCCTTTCCGTGGGTGGCATATCGTTGCACTGTGCGCAGCGCTGCATTTACTAGCTGCCGCTCGAAAGAGGGCCTGTAAGCGAGCCTGGCTCATTTTGGCGGTTGTCATCGACCAACATGTCCGCGTAAATTGCGACCTCTCCTTTGTCATTGCTCTTCCTCAGCTGGGTCCGATGATAAAACATGCCAGTGTTTCTTGACAGCAGCCTAATTGGCTTAGCAATTTACCGAGGTGGGACTGATTAGCTGTCCTTGTTTGTTGAAGAAATGTCCTGCTCCAGTACATTATACGTCACAATGGCAGCATTGCCCTGAAAACCCACATCACCACCTGCTGACTAGTGTACTAACACATTTAGGTAAAATCTTTATTTTATTTATAAACAAAACGTTTGTTTTTCATATATTTTATTAAATAATAAAATGATATGTAAAAATACAAAAAAATCATGTGTTAATCAGAACAGATTTATAATGAGTGGGTATTTTAAACATAAGGTTACAACAATATCATCGATATTACATTTTACATTTTAGTCATTTAGCGGACGCTCTTTATCCAGAGCACTTACAGATGAATACATGTTTTTTTTATGGCCATGGGAATCAACCCACAACCCTGGCTGGTGCATAACGCCATGCTCTCTCAACAGAGCTTCATCCCTGCCGGCCATTCCCTCCCCTACCCTGGGCGCGCTGGGCCAATTGTGCGCCGCCCATGCGTCTCCCGGTCGCGGCCCGGCGGCGCCTGAGCCTGGATTGGCCGAGCCAGGATCTCTAGTGGCACAGTTAGCACTGCGATGTAGTGCCTTAGACCACTGCGCCACTCAGAGGGGTCTATGCAGTTGGGTCTATACTGCGCCTACATTGTGTAGCGATACATCATGTAGATGTACAGTGCCAGTCAAATGTTTGGACACTACTCATTCATAGGGTTTTTCTTCATTTGTTCTATTTTGGCTACATTTGTAGGAATAATAGTGAAGACATCAAAACGTATGAAATAAACACATATGAAATCATGTAGTAACCAAAAAGTGATAAATAAATCAATATATATTTTTATGTTTGAGATTCTTCAATAATAGCCACCCTTTGCACCTTGAAACTGACAGCTCTTGGCATTCTCTCAACCAGCTTCACCTGCGAATGCTTTTCCACAACAGTCTTGAAGGAGTTCCCCATATGCTGGCACTTGTTGGCTGCTTTTCCCTTTCACTCTGCAGTCCAACTCATCCCCAAACCATCTCAATTGGGTTGAGGACGGGGAGATTGTGGAGGCCAGGTCATCTGATGCAGCACTACATCACTCTCCTTCTTGGTCAAATAGCCCTTACACAGCCTGGAGGTGTGTTGGGTCATTGTCCTGTTGAAAAACAAATGATTGTCCCAGTAAGCGTAAACCAGATGGGATGGCGTATTGCTGCAGAATGCTGTATTGCTGCAGAATGCTGTGGTAGCCATGTTGGTTAAGTGTGCCTTGAATTCTAAATAAAATCACTGACAGTGTCACCAGCAAAGTACCCCCACACCACCTCCTCCATGCTTCACGGTGGGAACCACATATGTGGTGATCATCCGTTCACCTGCCTCTGCATCTCTCATAGACACAGGTTTGGAATCCAAACATCTCAAATTTGACTCATCCAGACCAAGTTACAGATTTCCACCAGCCCTAATGTCCATTGCTTTCGTGTTTCGTTGGACCCAAGCCTCTTCTTATTGGTGTCCTTTGGTAGTGGTTTCTTTGAAGCAATTCGACCATGAAGGCCCTGATTCACGCCCAGTCTCCTCTGAACAGTTGATGCCGAGATGAATACTGTGGTAGCCAGGTGACTACCTCATTGAAGCTGGTTGAGAGACAGGATTAAGAGTGTGGAAGATACAATCTATCTGCAACATTAAAGCTGATCTACCCTTTAGGGGTAGAGTTTTGGGAAACCTTCCTCTACTGGAGTTTGTCTTTTCTCAAAAGGAGAGCAGTGGTGTGCGACACGATATACGTTATCCCATTTACATGGAAAATTCATTTTGTGAAGTCAAAAACAAATCCACATAACCAATCCACTATAATACATGCAGTACGGAAAACACTGGAAAGTCAATACACAAGACACATTCAGAGTCTCTACGGCCTACTGACCCACCATGTATTGGACCTACATCTGTCCTATGTCCTACTGTTCAGTCTACATCTGTCCTATGTCCTACTCTTCAGCAGCCTACATCCTTCTCTCCTGTGTGCGTCCTCTCATGTCTTCTCATGTGACCTAACCAGGCAAAACTCTTTTCGCATTGGGAGCAGTGGTAGGGCTTCTCCCCTGTGTGCATTCTCTCATGCTGTTTCAGGTGACCTAACTGGGTAAAACTCTTTCCACACCGGGGGCAGTGGTGGGGCTTTCTCCTGTGTGTATTCTCTCATGTGTTTTGGGTACCCCTAACCAGGCAAAACTCTTTTCACATTAGGAGCAGTGATAGGGCTTCTTCCACTGTGTGTATTCTCTCATCTGTTCAGGTACCTAACTGGTAAAACTCCTTTCCACACCGGGAGCAGTGATGGGGCTTCTCTCCTTGTGTATTCTCTCATGTATTTTTCAGGTTACCCTAACCAGGCTAAAACTCTTTTCACATTAGGAGCATAGAAACCCTGTGTGCATTCTATCGTGATCGTTTCAGGTCCCCTAACTGGTTAATCCCTTTTTCCACACTGGGAGCAGTGCTTCTCCCCTGTGTGTATTCTCTATGTCGTTTTTCTCCGTACTGGTTAAACCCACAGTGGGAGCAGTGGTGGGGCTTCTCCCCTGTGTATCTCTCTCATGCTCTTTCAGTATTCTTTCGGTTAAAACTCTTTTTCCACACTGGGAGCAGTGATGAGGCTTTTTCCCCTGTGTGTATTCTCTCATGGCACTTTCAGGGCCTACTTGGAAAAACTCTTTCCACACTGGGAGCATTGAGAAAGGATTCTCCCCCGTGTGTATTCTCGCATGCTCTTTCGGGTGTTTCTTTCCGGTTAAAACTCTTTCCCACACTGGGAGCAGTGATGAGGCTTTTCCCTGTGTGTATTCTCTTCATGTTCGTTTCAGGTACCTTAACTAGGTTAAAACTCTTTCCACACTAGGAGCAGTGGTGAGGCTTTTCCCCTGTGTATTCTCTCCTGCACTTTCCGGTGTCCTAACTGGGAAAAACTCTTTTCCACATAGGACAGTGATGAGCTTTTCCCCTGTGTGTATTCTCTCATGTCGTTTCAGGTCCCTTAATTTACTAAAACCTTTTCCACAGTGGGAGCAGTGGAATCGTCTTGCTGGTTTGAGCGTCTCTGGTTCCTCTGAATCTGGTCTTTCCTGCAAAAGACAGCGTTTATTTAAACAGAGACCTGAATGAAACCTCCACAACTCTCTTGCTAGGAGGTTTAATCCTAATCAGATCCCTCAATATCCCGAGGTTACAAAGAGCAATTCTCATTTAAAATAATCTTGGCTAGGGTTGATGTGGTTGCGTTGCTTTCTCTAAATGTAATCCGTTACAGTTGCTAGTTACAGTGGGAGAAAAAAAGTAGTTTAGTCAGCCCACCAATTGGTGCAAGATCTCCCCACTATAAAAGATAGAGAGGCCTGTAATTTTCATCATGGTGCACGTGCAACTACACTGCCAGACAAAATGAGTTAAAAATCCAGAAAATCACATTGTAGGATTTTTTAATGAATTTATTTGCAAATTATGGTGGAAAATAAGTATTTGGTCAATTACAAAAGTTTCTCAATAGCTTTGTTATATACCCTTTGTTGGCAATGACACAGGTCAAAGTTTTCTGTAAGTCTTCACATATGTTTTCACACACTGTTTCGCTGGTATTTTGGCCCATTCCTCATGCAATCTCCTCTAGAGCAGTGATGTTTTGGGGCTGTCGCTGGGCAGCCACGGGCTTTCAACTCCACTCCAAAGATTTTCTATGGGGTTGAGATCTGGAGACTGGCTCGTGCCACTCCAGGACACCGCCAAAATGCTTCTTATGAAGCCACTCCTTCGTTGCCCAGGCGGTGTGTTTGGGATCATTGTCATGCTGAAAGACCAGCCGCGTTTCATCTTCAACTGCCCTTGCTGTTGGGAGGATGTTTTCACTCAAAGTCTCCACGATACATGGCCCCATTCATTCTTTCCTTTACACGGATCCAGTCGTCCTGGTCCCTTTTTGCAGAAAAAATAGCCCCAAAGCATGATGTTTCCACCCCCTATGCTTCACAGTAGGTATGGTGTTCTTTGGATGCAACTCAGCATTCTTTGTCCTCCAAACCACTGACGGGTTGAGTTTTTACCAAAAAGTTATATTTTGGTTTCATCTGAACATATGACATTCTCCCAATCCCTCTCTGGATCCATCCAAATGCACTCTAGCAAACTTCAGACGGGCCTGGACCTGACTGGCTTAAGCAGGGACACGTCTGGACTGCAGGTTTGGAGTCCCTGGCGGTTGTAGTGTGTTACTGATGGTAGGCTTCATTGCTTTGGTCCAAGCTCTCTGCAGGTCATTCGCTTTAGGTCCCCCTGTGTGGTTCTGGGATTTTTTTGCTCACCGTTCTTGTGATCATTTTTTTTACCACGGGGTGAGATCCGTGGAGCCCCAGATCGAGGGAGATTATCAGTGGTCTTGTATGTCTTCCATTTCCTAATAATTGCTCCCACAGTTGATTTCTTCAAACCAAGCTGCTTACCTATTGCAGATTCAGTCTTCCCAGCCTGGTGCAGGTCTACAATTTTGTTTCTGGTGTCCTTTTGACAGCTCTTTGGTCTTAGCCATAGTGGAGTTTGGAGTGTGACTGTTTGAGGTTGTTGGACAGGTGTCTTTTTATATACTGATAACAAGTTCAAACAGTGCCATTAATACAGGTAGCGAGTGGAGGACAGAGGGGCCTCTTAAAGAAGAAGTTACAGGTCTGTGAGAGCCAGAAATCTTGCTTGTTTGTAGGTGACCAAATACTTATTTTCCACCATAATTTGCATATAAATTCATTTAAAAATCCTACAATGTGATTTTCTGGATTTTTCTTCTCAATTTGTCTGTCTGTAGTTGATGTGTAGCTACGTTATGAAAGGGCGGCCTCTCTCATCTTTTTAGGTGGGAGAACTTGCACAATTGGTGGCTGACTAAATACTTTTTTTCCCCCACTGTACCTGTCAAAAATTGTAATCAGTAAAGTAATATTACATTCCGGCCAGCAGACTATGATCTATAATATCAAAAGCCGCACTGAAGTCTAACAAAACAGACCCCACAATCTTTTTACATCAATTTCTCTCACCAATCATCAGTCATTTATTAAGTGCTGTGCTTGTTAATACCCTTCCCTATAAGTGTGCTGAAAAGTCTGTTGTCAATTTGCTTACTGTAAAATAGCATTTTATCTTGTGCTGAAACACAACTTTCCCCAAAACGTTACTAGGGTTGTAACAGGCTGATTAGTCGGCTTTTGAGCCAGTAAAGGGCTTTACTATTCTTTGGTAGCGGAATGACTTTTCTGCTTCCCCCAGGCCTGAGGGCACACACTTTCTAGTAGGCTTAGATTGAAGATATGGCAAATAGGGTAGCGGCAGTATTTATTAGACCTAATTGATAATAGACTAGTCAGTATAGGATACATTTATTAGACCTAATGGATAAATAGACTAGTCAGTATAGGATATCCATTTATTAGACCTAATGGATAAATAGACTAGTATAGGATACACTTTAAGTTACATTATTGTTATTTGATGGGCTACTAGACCTAAAGAGGCAATCTGCAGTTCAAACAACAACAAAGTTGTCACCCTACCACTGTTTTGGTATATAGCTGAGGGATGGGGGTCAAACATTAAATACACTACATGACCATAATTTGTGGACACCTGCCATACGAAAATCTCATTCCAAAATCATAACGGCATTAATATGGAGTTGGTCCCTCCTTTGCTGCTATAACAGCCTCCACTCTTCTGGGAAGGCTTTCCACTGGATGTTGGTAACATTGCTGTGGGACTTGCATCCATTCAGCCACAAGAGCATTAGTGAGGTCCGGGCACTGATGTTGGGGCGGTTAGGCCTGGCTCGCAGTCGGCATTCCAATTCATCCCAAAGGTGTTCGATGGGGTTGAGATCAGGGCTCTGTCCAGGCCAGTCAAGTTCTTCCACACCAATCTCAACAAATAATTTCTTCATGAACCTCGCATTGTGCACAGGGGCATTGTCATGCTGAAACAGGAAAGGGCCTTCCCCAAACTGTTGCCACAAAGTTGGGAGCACAGAATCATTTAGAATGTCATTGTAGCTCCTGAGCTCCTGAGTGGCGCAGTGGTCTAAGGCACTAACTGTGCCAGTAGAGATCCTGGTTCGAATCCAGGCTCTGTCGCAGCCGGCCGCGACCGGGAGACTCATGGGCGGCGCACAATTGGCCCAGCGTTGTCCAGGGTAGGGGAGGGAATTCACTAACTGTAAAAAAAGGTATTCACTAACTGTAAGTCGCTCTGGATAAGAGCGTCTGCTAAATGACTAAAATGTAAATGTAAATGTAATTGTATGCTGTAGCGTTAAGATTTCCCTTCACTGGAACTAAGGGGCCTAGCCCGAACCATGACAAACAGCCCCAGACCATTATTCCTCATCCACCAAACTTTACAGTTGGCACTATGGTAGCATTCTCCTATAGCCACCTCCTATTTGTACTGGACTCCAAGTGCATCCTCAAATCAACCAATCACTCTAATCTTAATTCCAACCCTTAGACGTCCACAGACTAACCCATTTTCCCAGGATAATACAATTTTACTATTTCCTTCCACTCGAGTTGCTGCATATTTGTGGGAACTGGAACACGCTGTCGTACACGTCATTACAGAGCATCCCAAACATGCTCAATGGGTGACATGTCTGGTGAATATGCAGGCCATGGAAAAAACTGGGACAGTTTCAGCTTCCAGGAATTGAGCTAAGATCCTTTAGCATGACATGGGGCCGTGCATTATCCTGCTGAAACATGAGGTGATGGCGGTGGATGAATAGGCACGACAATGGGCCCCAGATCTGTCACATTATGAATAGTATAGCACGGTAGTGTGATGTTATTAGTCCGTTTTAAAGGCCAATTCCAGACCTGAATAGTATGGGTGCTTCATTATTCGTCCCTTCCAAATTTCAATTATTATAGATTACAGCCATGGAGTGGTCTTGGTGTCTGGGAATAGATGGTTATCAATGTAATACCATAACCATCCTTCACCACACTACTCTGGATTTACTCTGCTGGTTGTCCTGGTAGCAGATACCCAGTATACATTCATGTCAACTATCAGAACTCTACTGGTTGTCTCTGGTAACAGATAAAGTCTATCATCATATCAACTTCAACAGAGCTCTGCTGGTTGTCCTGGTAACAGATACCAGTGTATCTTCCATGTCAACTACCTGAACTCTGCCTGGTTGTCCCGGTAACAGATACCAGTATATATTCTCCATGTCCAGCTAACAGAACTCTGCTGGTTGTCCTGGTAACAGATACCAGTCTATCATCATGTCAGCTATCAGAACTCTGCTGGTTGTCCTGTGTTAGCAGATACCAGTATACATTCCATGTCCAACTAACAGAACTCTGCTGGTTTGTCCTGGTAGCAGATACCAGTATATATTCATGTCAACTAACAGAACTCTGCTGGTTGTCCTGGCTTAACAGATACCAGTCCTATCTTCATGCCTCAACTAACAGAACTCTGCTGGTTGTCCATGGTAACAGATGCCTTAGTATATATTCATGTCAACCTAACAGAACTCTTGCTGGTTGTCCTGGTAACATAGATACCAGGTGTATCTTCATGTCAACTAACAGAACTCTGCTGGTTGTCCTGTCCAACAGATACCAGTGGGCAGATCTAGTTTGTTGTTCAAACTAAACCACAGCACTTACTTTGATGGGTCAAATCTGCTCCTTTCTTCTACTTCTCCTCCTCTCACAGTTCCACTCAGCCCCGTTGTTTTCCTGCAGTCCTGCCAGCCGCACCGACAACCTCTTCAGACCCAGCAGTAAGGTGCGCACTGGGAGAGGTGCGACTCACATGGACTCTGGGAGGGAAGAAGGGGCTAGTGTTGTCTCGGTAACCATATCAGAGGGCTGAATCCTTATCATTATGGATGCTGATGTCACTGTTGTCATAAAGTGCTTTCGAAAGCCAGCCCAGATTCGATGGGAGTCAATGTTGCTTCAGAGCCAGACCAAGCTGTACCATCTGGTGTTCTGATCTGGAGAGACTCTTCTCTGCCTCGTCAGCATCAGGATGTTGTTGAAGGCGGCTCCCAGAGGGTCCACGATAGTCACGTCTCTCATAGCCTGATGACGAGAACATCAAACAGGATGGTAAACATATAGATATTGTAAAATGTAAAAAGCATATCAAACATCCTTCTACTCCAAATGAAGTTTCTATATTGTTTTTGGGCTGTCTGGAGGCCTTGTAGTCATCTTTAATAATATGCCATTTAGCAGACAGCTTTCTTCCAAAGCGGCGTCATGTGTGCATTGGTTCTACGTATGGGCATTGGGGATCGAACCCACTACCCTGGGCGTTACAAAGCGCCGTGCTCTGCCAGTTGAGCTGCAGAGGCCCACGGTTTGATTGGTCCTCAACTCACAGCTCAAACACTTGATTCAGAATAAAGTGGAGTCCAAGCAGGTTTTGGAGCTGAAGGATTTGTTGCCATATAAAACGTACAAGGCTAACAGGTAAGCAACCTTCATCGGTTAGCCTGAGTTGAAGTCAGAATTGACCAAAATCAGCTCACTAATCTCTATCCCACACACCATAAATTAAACATGTTCTGATGGGGTTGAATGGGAGTTGATGATCGTTGAACTAAAGTTGTTGGGCATTTAGAAGTTATATTCATCAAGAATCATTGGCTCACAACTCTCTCTTATGTGGACTTCTCCTCTGCTTTTAAACTCTTAGTGTGAAGTTCTG
>NW_025539431.1:0-12997 GCF_020615455.1 Coregonus clupeaformis
TGAGCAAAAATCTCGACTGCAAAGAGAGCTGGGACCAAAGCAACAATTTCACCACTCAAAGTAAGCATACTACCGCCAGGGACCTCAAATCCTGCAGTGCCCATTCCTCCATGCAGTAGGTATGGTACTCTTTGGATGCAATCAGCATTCAATGTCCTCCAAACACGACGAGTTGAGTTTTTACCAAAAAGTTCTATTTTGGTTTCATCTGACTCATATGACATTCTCCCAATCCTCTTCTGGATCATCCAAATGCACTCTAGCAAACTTCAGACGGGCCTGGACATGTACTGGCTTAAGCAGGGGGACACGTCTTGCACTGCAGGATTTGAGTTCCTGGGCGTAGTTACTGATGGTAGGCTTGTTACTTTGGTCCCAGCTCTCTGCAGGTCATTCACTAGGTCCCCGTGTGGTTCTGGGATTTTGCGGTCACCGTTCTCAGATTTTTGACCCCACGGGTGAGATCTTTGCGTGGAGCCCCAGCAGGGAGATTATCCAGTTGTCTTGTATGTCTTCCATTTCATAATAATTGCTCCCCACAGTTGATTTCTTCAAACCAAGCTGCTTCCACCTTGCAGATTCAGTCTTCCCAGCCTGGTAGTACAATTTTGTTTCTGGTTCCTTTGACAGCTCTTTGGTCTTGGCCATAGTGGAGTTTGGGGTGTGACTGTTTGAGGTTGTGGATAGGTGTCTTTTATACTGATAACAAGTTCAAACAGGTGCCATTAATACAGGTAACGACTGGAGGACAGGGGAGTCTCATTAAAGAAAAGTTACAGGTCTTGTGAGAGCTCAAAAATCTTGCTTGTTCGTAGTGACCAAATACTTATTTCACCATAATTTGCAAATAAATTCATTAAAAATCCTACAATGTGATTTTCTGGATTTTCTTTCTCAGTTTGTCTGTCATAGTTGACTGTTGTACCTATGATGAAAATTACAGGCTCCTCATCTTTTTTAAGTGGGAGAACTTGCACAATTGTTGGCTGACTAAATACTTTTTCCCCACTGTGTGTGTGTGTGTGTGTATATATATATATATATATATATATATATATATATATACACATACATACACACACTACACACACATACATACATACACACAACAACGTCACGTATGTGGACACCCCTTTAAATTAGTGGATTCGGACTGTTAGAAACCCGTTGTGACAGGTGTATAAAATCAAGCACCACAGCCATGCAATCTCCATAGACAAACATTGGCAGTAGAATGGCCTTACTGAAGGAAGCTCAGTGACTTTCAACATGGCACTGCGTCATAGGATGCCACCTTTCCAACAAGTCAGTTTGTCAAATTTCTGCCCTGCTAGGAGCTGCCCGGTCAACTGTAAGGTGCTGTTATTGTGAGATGGAAACGTCTAGGAGCAACAACGCACACAAGCTCACAGAAAGGGACCGCTGAGTGCTAAAAGCGTGTAGCGAGTAAAAATGGTCTGTCCTGGTTGCAACACTCCAATACTTGAGTTCCAAACTTGCCTCTAAGCAACGTCAGCACCAATAACTGTTAGTAAGGAGCTTCATGAAATGGGTTTCCATGGCTGAGCAGCCGCACACAAGCCTAAGAGAATCACCATGCTCGCAATGCCAAGTGCTTCGGCTGGAGGTAAAGCTTCGCCGCCATTGGACTCTGGAGCAGTGGGAAACGCTGTTCTCTAGAGTGATGAATCACGGCGCTACCATCTGGCAGTCCGATGGAACGAATCTGGGTTTGGTGGATGCCAGGAGAACGCTACTGCTGCCCCAATGCATAGTGCCAACTGTGTAAAGTTTTAAGTTTAGGAGGAATAATGGTCTGTGAGGCTGGTTTTTAATGGTTTGGGTATTCCCTTAGTTCCACTGAAGGGAAATCTTAACGCTTACAGCATACAATTACATTGTTGATCGATTCTGTTCTTCCCAACTTCCTTGCGGCAATTGTTTGGCGAAGGCCCATTCCTGTTTCATAGCATGACAAATGCCCCGTTCACAAAGCGAGGTCCATACAGAGATGGAATTTGTCGGGATCAGTGTAGTGGAAGAACTTGACCGGCCTGCACAGAGCCTTGGACCTCAACCCCATCTTACACCTTTGGGATGAATTTGAACACCGACTGCGAGCCAGGCCTAAACGCCCAACATCAGTGCCTGACCTCTCAATGCTTGCGGCTGAATGGAAGCAAGTCCCCGGCAGCAATGATCCCAAACATCTGAGTGGAAAGCCTTCCCAGAAGAGTGGGAGGCTGTTACAACTAGCAAAGGGACCAACTCCATCTTTAATACCCACGATTTTGTAATGAGATGTTTGACGAAAGCAGGTGTCCACTATACTTTTTGGTCACGTAGTGTATATTTTCAATCAAACTTAAGAACGGGAAACATAGAAATAGCGCATATAGAACAGATCTACGCTTCTTTAGATATGTGTTTTTCATTGAGAATGACATATCTACAACTCATATTTCTATTTGAACATTGACAACTAACTATAAGAAATCGAAGAGTGTGTCAAATTATATCCAGCTCAGGGCTCCAGCTATGCATTTGGTTTGCTAACTTGCGGCTAGATGTCAAGATCACGCTATTTACAGCAGAGACATTCAATCCTCTTCTGGATCAAGATCCCAGTTGCCTAAATTGAGGATTGTACGTAAAAATAATTATTTATTTTTAATTATAATTGTATTATTATTGTTATTATTTATTTTTAAGGTGAAATAAGCGACCTTTGTGTGCATATTCGGAATAGCGTATATCCCAGTATGGTACAGAAACAGTATGACAGTATGAAAATCTGGATACCCCCCAACCCTATAGCGTGATAGCTTTTGTGTGTGTTTTGACAGCAAGTGAGTATGCATCACCTTGGTGATGGCTAGTGATGGCTGTTCAACAGTCTGATTGTTTGGTAAAATAAGCAGTTTTTTTTGTCTCTCTGTCTTTGGGTCTTTCACTGTTGCTGTTAGCCAAAATACAAGGAGAAAAAGCAGTATGTTTACCCCTTCCTGCCATGTGCAACTATATTATTCCGATTAATCAATACCAAATTCCCTTATTTTATTTATACTATTTTGAATTGCCCTGTCCGGATATCCCAAAAAAAAATGTCATGATATTATTTGAATAGTAAAATCATTTTAAATGTCCATCCCGACCATCATGGCAACTTAATGAAAGAATAAGACAATAATTGGTGGAGATTTCAACAACAAAAGCATTACAGTACAGCAAAAAGGTTCATATGACAGGGATCCTTCATTTGCGGTCAAACCTCTGCAATGTCAGAAAAGTATATTGTTACCAATGCTAAAGGGTTGTAATAAAAAGTGTGGACAGTTTTAAGGAACAATAATATGTTTTTTAACATAGCCTATTACGGTGTGTAGGCTTTACAAGTTGCTTGGAAGTGGATAATCCCTGGCCTGAGTACAAGTCATAAAAGCAAAGTGTTTGATGTAACATGCCAACTCTTTCCTATGTACTTTGAAAACAGCTGGTAAACATTCCTCTACACCTTTGGATGTCCTGGTAAAACAAAGTCAATAACACACTCCAATGATTTCAGTGATTAATATTTTCAGCAATAACACCTGTCAACACCTGAGATGCATGTTTTGTATTAACACTAAGTTTGACCAACAGGAAACATGGAATGCCAGTCTCTCAAACCATGTGTCAAAATATCCTGTTTGTCCGTCTGCAGAGTGGAGCTTGATCTGATAGCATACAACTGTACTGTATGCAGTATAATGTTGATTTAATGAAGGCTACTAGGCTATAATGTCATCCCTGAGTAACTAGAGGGGTGGACAAATCCAAAAGCTATAGTTAGTTCTTATCACCAATCCTGCAAACAAAACTTTCACCCTAAATAAATAAGTAAAGGATGAGGCGCTAATCTTTGGGGACAATTTGTTTAAGCCGTTGCTTGTTGCCAACAACAACTGTTGCTTAACTGAGGTGGGGTGGGGGGTAGTGGTCCGTATAATAAATCCTTTGTCTGGTGGGGGGGATTCCCCACCATTTGTCCATACCCCCCCCCTGTGATTTCGGGATCAGGGCCGATTCCCATGCTCCACAACTGGGTCTGAGATAACAGTGCATGCATTCCAACCACCCTCACAGGCTGGGAGGGCATTCACCCGTCTACCCAAGAGGCAGATAACTTTCAGAAGTGTTCAAAGGAATCAGTAAGCAAATCTACATTTACTATCAATAGCAAAAAAAGAAAAATCCTGATTGTATTTTGGTGATAATTTTTGCGATGCGAATATTGCGAATGAGACAGCCTGGTTAAATTTGGGTCCTGAGGCAAAACTAGTTGAGAAACCACTGATGTAGACAAAGGCTATGCCCATCATGTAAGGATAAATGTGATCCTTAACCACACCAGCTTTGGAGATCTGCACTTCCCCCTTGTACCTCTTTAGCTGCAGCAGGGAACTTTATTTACAGAGAATCAGCATTTAGATCTTGAATAAGTCTAACTGTGAAGGGAGGCCTTCACAGGGTGCCTGCCATCTCTGTCTAGATGGGAGGGCTGAGCATGAGAGAGTGGATGTAGGAATGTTTGTGTTTATCCTTTATTATACTGGCCAGATGTCATAACATTTCTATCAACCTACAGTTATATCTCATTAGGGCTGTCCCTGACAAAAAAAAATCAACGATATGCATTGAGCTTGTCTGAAGTGTGCTTAAAGCTTACGGTTTGATGAAATAAGACAAATGCCTCAAGAGGGCGCCAGAGATCCAGATAACCAGAAGAAGAAAAAAAACGTAACCTGACCCAACTATTCTCCTCCCGCTCTGCTGGCTTTCGAGATTCTGCCATTACTCGCGAAGTTGCCGTAGATAGGCTACTCGTAGGAGTCGGCAACCTTTCCCCATATGCAATGCCAATTTATCTTACGATTTCTACCGATCTGCGTGCCAGTTATGGGGGTTTTCATAATGTATACTTTCATGCAAACGGTTTCATTTTATTTATAATAACATCTTCATATCCTCAAAATCATTGTCATGTGGTTAATCAAAAATTCTATCCAAATCTAAAAGAAAAAATGACACAAACCTTAAAAAGTAACTTCTATTGCCATTGCCAACTACGTAAATATATCCTACATAAAGCCAACAAATAAAAACATTGTCCGCCTGCAGGTAGAAAATATCCTGATAAAAATAAAAATATTATAAATCACATTGGCTAAATATGGCTTGTTTGCAACGAACCGGAAACGTTGTAACTATGAACTTGGGTTCCACTGGATCAGAGACAAAATTTTCCCTTTCACGCTGAGTGGTTATCGAAAGGGAGAGAGAGTTGATAGATTTTTTACATTGAGGAACTATTGTTATTCTCAATGGATGTAAAAAACAGACTTCATTTGTTGAGCTTGAGGTGTGAAGAAAACATTGCTTTGAGAAGCTCCACAGGTCATTAGTGGTGGTGCGTTAAGCCAATCAGAAATACTATCAGATCCCCAAATGGGCAAATTTATATGCCTACATTTGCGTGAAAGCCAGGTAGCCTATAGGCTCACTTCTATGCGTGTAGCGTCCTTACTCAACATTGACAGGAGCGCTCCTAACAAAAGACAATGCACTAAATTGACAAAACTCGTAAAATGGAATTAAATAAACCAAAACGTGTTTCTCACAAGTGTTGCATGGTTGTGCACTCTGCAAACAATGTGTCCAATTCGACAATGATAACGGGAAGACTGGAAATAATGAATGCATTAACAGAAATGACCGCCAACCAAAGAAAAACATTGTAGATTAGAAATTATAGGAATTAACGGTAAATGTACTAATGGTGACATGCAATGGGGAATTGATCTACACTAACACTCAAACAATTCACACAATTAAGTTATGAAACAATGAATGTGCACAAATTGGTTGGAGAGAGCGCTTATCTGGAGAGAGAAGTGCATTATGTATGTGGGTGCATGGTCGACATTCGACGTCTGCATTGGCCATGCAGCATTTATGGTGATAACGACCTCAGCAGAAGTCAGGGCATTCATACTTCTGCGCTTCGGGGAGCAGTGCAGAGCTGTTGTCAAGGGAAGTGAGTTTGTGTTATCTCACGGTCAACCAATCATGTCAATGCGGAGCTATACAGAGCCCCTCCAGCATTGTTACTTAAAAGTGGGAGGCGACGCTGTACGGAGCTCTATTTGGCCTCTGTAATTGCATCATACCCTCCCTATATGGAGCCCCCACCACATTTTGGATCAAGATAAATTGGCTTTTGTCTAGGCCTCCACAATGGAATAGTTCACTGAGATGGGCGCATAATAAATAAATAAATAATATATATATATACAGTTGAAAGTCGGAAGTTTACATACACCTTAGCCAAATACATTTAAACTCAGTTTTTCACAATTCCTGATATTTAATCCTAGTAAAAATTCCAGTTAGGATCACCACTTTATTTTAAGAATGTGAAATGTCAGAATAATAGTAGAGAGAATGATTTATTTTCAGCTTTTATTTATTTCATCACTTTCCCAGTGGGTCAGAAGTTTACATACACTCAATTAGTATTTGGTAGCATTGCTTTAAATTGTTTAACTTGGGTCAAACGTTTCGGGCAGCATACAAGCTTACAATAAGTTGGGTGAATTTTTGGCCTAATAGTAAAATAATTTTAAATGCCCATCCCCACCATGCATGGCAACTTAATGAAAGAATAAGACAATAATTGGAATAAATAAATCGGAAAAAGATTTGCATTTACGGCACCAAAGTACGTTCATCTCTAGGAGACAGAACACATACCCTTCCTGAGCTGTATGACGGCTGCGTGGTCCCATGGTGTATATACTTGCGTACTATTGTTTGTAACACAGATGAACTTGGTACCTTCAGGCGTTTGGAAATTGCTCCCAAGGATGAACCAGACCATTTTTTTTTCTGAGGTCTTGGCTGATTTCTTTAGATTTTCCCATGATGTCAAGCAAAGAGGCACTGAGAAGGTAGGCCGAAATACAAATGATGTCAATTAGCCTTTCAAAAGCTTCAAAGCCATGACATACTTTTCTGGAATTTTCCAAGCTGTTTAAAAGGCACAGTCAACTTAGTGTATGTAAACTCGACCCACTGGAATTGTGATACAGTGAATTATAAGTGAAATAATCTGTCTGTAAACAATTCTTGGAATAAATACTTGTAGATGTAGATGTCCTAACCAACTTGCCAAAACTATAGTTTCTGTTAACAAGAAATTTGTGGTGTTTGAAAAACGAAGTTTTAATGACCCCAACCTAAGTGTATTAAACTTCCGACTTTAACAGTATATATATATTACACATACACTGCTCAAAAAAAATAAAGGAACACTTAAATAACACAATGTAACTCCAAGTCAATCACACTTCTGTGAAATCAAACTGTCCACTTAGGAAGCAACACTGATTGACAATACATTTCATGCTTTTAGTGCAAATGGAATAGACAACAGGTGGAAATTATAGGCAACCAGTGCAAGACACCCCCAGTAACGGACAGGTAACGAGCTGAGATTAGGAGCTTAGGTCTTGTAGCCCATTCCAGCCTCGTGTAGGTTTACAATCTTGTCCCTGACATCCTTGGAGAGCTCTTTGGTCTTGGCCATGGTGGGAGAGTTTGGAATCTGATTGATTGATTGCTTCTGGACAGGTGTTATACAGGTAACAAACCCGAGATTCAGGAGCACTCCGCTAAGAGTGTGCTCTAATCTCAGCCGTACCGTATAAAAAGACACCTGGGACAGAAATCTTTCTGATTGAGAGGGGTCAAATCACTTATTCCCTCATTAAAATGCAAATCAATTTCTCCAACATTTTGACATATGTTTTTCTGGATTTTGTTGTTGTTATTCTGTCTCTCACTGTTCAAACAAACCTACCATTAAAATTATAGAACGATCATTTCTTTGTCAGTGGGCAAAGGTAACAAAATCAGCAGGGGATCAAACACTTTTTTCCCCTCATTGTATGTATTATTGCTCAACTAAAACAATCTTGGTCGACCAACAGCCTAACGACCAAACAATCGACCAGTCCCACCCAATTGGGGTCAACCCTAATACGCATACATCATTACACCCTGATCTCTGTTATTCTTAAGTAGTTGTATGAATGAGAGTATGTGATGTCCCGTGTAGCTCAGGTTGGTAGAGCATGGTGTTTGCAACCCAAGGGTTGTGGGTTTGTTTCCCTAGATGAAAATGTATGCACTCACTAAACCTTAAGTCACTCTGGATAAGAGCGTCTACAAAATGACTGAAATGTAAATGTAATGTCATTTTGTTCTCTCTATCTCTGATTACAGGTGATGAGCTGCACCTGTGACAGAGGGGAAGTGTATTTATTTGGGTGCTATAATAATAATAATAATATGCCATTTGAGCAGACGCTTTTATTCAAAGCGACTTACAGTCATGTGTGTGCATACATTTTTTTTTTTTGTGTATGCTGGTGGTCCCGGGGATCGAACCCACTACCTTGGCGTTACAAGCGCCGTGCTCTACCAGCTGAGCTACAGAGGACCACACGGGTGGGGTTTTAGTCTCCTGGATTCTGGGCCTGGGAGAATAGTGTGAGAGGGTGTCTCCGTGAGGAGCCCTTTTGGTATTGCCACACTACCATGATTTGTTTGTCGTTTTCTGCCTGAGAGCCATGCAAGAAGCTATATTAAATTTCCCTTGACTTTTTGCATGATACAGCCTGGTCCTGAGTTTCATTCAATACAGTCCAGGCAACAGCCTGTCTGTGACACTAACCAAGCTCATGATTTTCCCATAAGTGTATTACAGTTCTGATCCTGACTTTATGTATCGTATATGGCATCTGTGATATCAAATTATCCAATTCTGATAAGAAAGAAAAATGCAGGATCAGCCTATATTTCTCTGAGGGTCTATCAGAGCACACTAATGAGAGAAATAGGAAATCAGATCATTTAGTCGCATTTAGGCCCTTTAAATTGGCTGTGTGAGTTTTTTTCAATCATGCAGATCAAAGCACAACTGCTTTACACTCAATATATCTGATATGGTCTTTGAAATAGGCGCTACACAAAATTGCATCGGCAATCACAAGTGAACTAGGCCTCATTGCAAAGTTTTTTTTAGGACATTACATTTACTGTTCGATTAATAACATGGCTACCAGCAGTAACGTGTTATATTTAGAGTTAGCAATCTAGCTTCTAATATGTTTTGAGTTTCCACTTCCCTCAGGTGGTGAATTAGCACCAATTGAATGAGGCCTATATATATTTTTATTTTATTTTATTTATTTTATGTCATTTAGAGACGCTCTTATCCAGAGCGACTTACAGAGCAATGAGGGTTAAGTGCCTTGCTCATTTTTCACCTAGTCGGCTCGGGATTAGAACCAGCGACCTGGGTTACTGGCACAACGCTCCTTAACCACTAGTCACCTTGTCGGCACACATAAAGATGAAGGCAAATTCATGAACAAAAAATATCTGAAAAGTCTGGAGCCCGATTTGATAGTAAAATATAACAAAATAGCCTAATTGTCAATCCAGAAATTCATGAAATCACTGGATTGCCGATTTTGAATTATGCATTCATGCTTGGACATGTTATATTTAACAATGTTCATTTACTGAATACCATCCCAGTTGTTTATTACACTTCTTAATAAATCATATGTGGAATTGCTTTCAATGCGAGATCAATTTATTCTATGTGACTTCTACAAAACATTTCTCGGAGAAAATGTTAATCGAGCCCTAAATGGATCTACCCTCTTCTAACTGACCTATTGACATGTCATTCAGCACTCACACAGTACAGTACATTACAAAATGCACTGTTGACAATAACAACTAGTCAACTGTAAAACTAAGAATGCTGGCTGCAGTAGTGTTCTTTTGACAAATGGTTGTTTGCAAAAGCATTTCGTTTGTGCAAATTGAAAATAGGCAAGCACAAAAGATGTCCAGATAAATCACATTATAAAGGCGCAGTCAAGAAAATACAATCAGCTTTGTAATAAATATTTGTATTACACCAAGCTGCATAACATTCTGAAAGACACAACCCCTGCAATTTGCTAACCAAGTAATGTTGATCTGCAATTATTCACAGAGCTACACTTGGCGACAAGTCAACAAAACATTACTCATCAAGTGGCAGTAATCTCAAGCTGAACACCTGAAGGCATAGGCCTAGGAATATTTACAGTACAACAGCCAAAGTCAAGTCTGGAGAAACCAATCCAGTCATGCCAGTATGCGCTGATAAAGACCTTCTACCCCACATCGAACCCTCGCATGCTTGCATTCCTAAAGGTGACAGCTAATATGATACACAGCAACATGATAGAACCATCAGGCATCTGCATATGGAAGGAAGCAGTTTGTTCTCGTCGCTAGTGAATGAGGGTGTTTTTTCTTGCAGATTTGAGGCACATTACGTAAGCCATTTTCTGCGTTCCACAACCTTGAATAGGAGGTTCAAGGTCTGACAAAGCCAGGATGGGCCAGTAAATGCCTCAGAAACACATCCCTGTAGTTTAATGGAGAGGTGATGATTTCTGTCACATACACTGACAGTATGAGGCAGGAAGCAGGGCAAATTCCTCTGTTTCACTTTGCAAATTACGATTTATGGTAGCACAGTAAGCCGAGAGAGTATTTACTACAGCTCCATCGCCAATACAACCAGAAACAATATCCTCAGTAAGGGAGAAAGACACACTGCTTATTCAAGTCTGCATCCAAGCACACTTTCTCTTTACATTCCAGCTCAATGCAGCAATATAAATCCAAAGTTCATGGATCAAATGAGACATTAGTCCACACGGGAAACAAAGCCCTAGTACAACCTCTGAGGTACAGTCCTAGGTTTGGGCGATGTCAAACTTGCCTATCATGTTTAGTACTTGGGATGTGCATCTTTCCCTTTCAAGACGATTTGATACGTATCTTTATATACATGGGCTCGAATATGATACAGGAACGATTATAGTTTGAAACGAGTCGCTACTATTCAGTTTGACACATTCATTTTCCATTGTAACTAAAATCTGTCGTCGATGGAGCTCAAGAGCCTGGCCTCTCTGAGCTGACTTTGTCTGCGTGTGTGTGTGTGTGTGTGTGTGTGTGTGTGTGTGTGTGTGTGTGTGTGTGTGTGGTTGTGTGTGTGTGCAAAGGATGTATGTACAGTGCATTCGGAAAGTATTCAGACCCCGATGACTTTTTCCATATTTTGTTACATTACAGCCTTATTTTAAAATATATTAAAATACAAATTCCTCAATCACACACAATTACCCATAATAACGAAGTGAAACAGGTTTAGAAATGTTTGCACATTTATTAAAAATAAAAAAACTGAAATACCTTATTTACATAAGTATTCAGAGCCTTTTTTATGAGACTTCGAAATTGAGCTCAAGAACCCGATGGTCACTCTGACAGAGCTCTCGAGAGTTCCTCTGTGGTCGGGAGAACCTTCCAGAAGGACAACCATCTCCTGCAGCCTCCACCAATCAGGCCTTTATGGTAGAGTGGCCAGACTGGAAGCCACTCCTCAGTGAAAAAGGCACATGACAGCCCGCTTGGGAGTTTGCCAAAAAGGCACCTAAAGACTATCAGACCAGTGAGGAAATCAAGACTCTCTGGTCTGATGAACCAAGATTGAACTCTTTGGCCTGAATGCGCATGTCACTTTGGAGGTAACCTGGCACCATCCCTAGGTAGAAGCATGGTGGTGGCAGCATTATGCCTGTTGGGATGTTTTTTTCAGCGGCAGGGACTGGGAGACTAGTCAGGATCGAGGGAAAGATGAACGGACAAAGTACAGAGAGATCCCCCTTGATGAGCAAACTTCTGCTCCAGAGCGCTTCAGGACCTCAGACCTTCCAACAGAACAACAATACAAGCTCACAGCAAAGACAACGCAAGAGGAGTGGCTTTCGGGACAAGTCTCTGAATGTCGCCTTGAGTGGCCCAGCTAGAGCCCAGACTTGAACCCGATCGAACATCTCTGGAGAGACTTTGGAAAATAGCTGTGTGAGCGAGCTCCCCATCCAACCTGACCAGAGCTGAGAGGATCTGCAGAGAAGAATGGGAGAAACTCCCTAAATACAGGTGTGCCAAAGCTTGTAGCGTCACACCCAAGAAGGCTGTAATCGCTGTCACACAGTGCAGTTTGAGTACTGAGTAAAGGGTCTGAATATTTAATAAATGTGGATATTTCAGTTTTTTTTTTGTGTTATATATATGCAAACATTTCCAAAAACCTTTTTTGCTTTGTCATTATTGGGTATTTGTGTGTAGATTGATGAGGGAAAAAAAACTATAATCCATTTTAGAATAACGGCCATGTAACGTAACAAAATATCATGGAAAAAGTCAAGGGGTCTGAATGATTTCCGCCAATGCACTGTATATGAACTCTATGGGAATCTGTAGGCACCTGAGCCCAAGGGCACTACCACCACACTATATAAGATTAGGGGGAGAAACGCGTTTGCTTTTGATCTGAAATCACCGTCACCACACTAATTAATTTGTTATTTTTTCAGATTCCAAAGTATTGGAGCCTAGCAATGTATCAATCTTTGTATCTTGAAAAATTCCTATGTCATAGCCGCAATGTTCCATCAAAGAAATGTAGGCATTGAGCAAATTCCAGGTAAGTGCTGGCGCAAACTTGAACGTTAGAAAAGTCGTGCAACTTCCAGTCTGGCTGTTATTTGAACACTGAGGGTACCGCTGGTTAAGTTTATAAACAGTGGCCAAGCAGGCAACTGCAACGGCATTTGATCATAATGCAAAGAGTGGCCTACCATCAAAAATGTAATAGAAATGTACACATTTGTGCTCGTAGGAAGTAATCACTCACCCATTTTTTGGGGGCAGTAGATCAGCTTTAATATTCTGCAGATGGATTGTGTAATTCATCAATGTAATTGCCTGTATCACTTCAATCCCTTCTTATATCTGTGTTTTCTCTCGCATATAT
>NW_025539432.1:0-12993 GCF_020615455.1 Coregonus clupeaformis
GAGAGAGAGAGAGCAGAGAGAGAGAGAGAGAGAGAGAGAGAGAGGGATAGAGAGAAAGAGAGAGAGAGCTAGACAGAGCTAGAGAAAGAGAGCTAGAGAAAGAGAGAGAGAGAAAGAGAGAGAGAGAGAGAGAGAGAGAGAGATAGAGAGAGAGGGAGAGAGAGGGGGCGAGAAAGCTAGAGCGAGAGAGAGAGACAGAGAGCGGGAGAGAGAGAGAGAGAGAGAGAGAGAGAGAGAGAGAGAGAGAGAGAGAGAGAGAGAGAGAGAGAGAGGACAACAACAACACAGACCCTGTGACGATCCCGGCTGTCTGAGTCGGGTCCGGTCTGGTGACTAGTGTTCCTGCTCGTATTCTCCAGTTTCCCGAGGGTTCGGGAACGCTCCGGGGAGCGCTCTGGTTTTCCGCACCTGCATCCCATCAGCAATCTGCACACCTGGTCCTGATCATCACCCTTCTTAGGCTCTGGCCCAACATCCAGTTCCTGCCGGATCGTTAGCCATGAACAGTATGTTTGTCAGCGTATCAGTCTCTGAGCCATTAGTGTTAGTTTTGTTGTTTGCACCTTTTTGACTTGCTGTGTACTGACCTCCGTTTTGTTCTGTCTGCAGTCTCTCACCCGGAACCTTCACCCAACCTCTGCCTGATGGTCGGCGGCTGCCGAGCCAGTACCGACCAACCACTGCACCCTCAACAACCCATCCACGCCACCCGCTCTGTTCCCTGGATTATTCAGCCTCACTCGGAATCTATTAATAAACACTCACCTTTGTCTCCACGTACCTTGTCCTGGTCTGCTTCTGGGTTCTGGCTTAGTTAACCGTGACAGAACGATCCGGCCAGTAATGAACCCAGCGGACCTGGACTCTGTTCGCCATGCTATTACCCAGCAGGAGAAGATGTTGGGCCATCATAGCACGGTACTACAGGGAGATCGCGTTGTCAGTTCGGAACCTTTCTACCGGTCTGACGGAGGTCCAGAACCAACGCACGTGTCCGGTGGAGGATCCACTACCGGGTTCACCCATCTCGCCTGCCGCTTCTGAAGCTGTGTCCATCCGTGAGCCCAAGGTACCGACGCCGGATAAATATGAGGGGGAGCTGGGAAGATGCCGTTCCTTCCTTATGCAGTGTGGATTAGTGTTCGATCTACAGCCCTACTCTTATGCCACAGACAAGGCTAGGATAGCCTTTGTGATTGAGTTGCTGCGTGGTCGAGCGCTGGAGTGGGCTTCAGCCGTTTGGGAACGACAGGATCCCTGCATGGCTTCATACCAGGGGTTCACGGCCGAGATGAGGAAGCTCTTCGACCATTCCGTCCGAGGGAGGGACGCAGCTAGGCGCCTGTTTTCGCTTTTCGCCAAGGAACTCGCAGCGTGGCCGACTTCGTGATCGAGTTCAAGACGTTGGCTGTGGAGAGTGGGTGGAACGAGGAGTCTCTGCAAGCGGCCTTTTACCAGGGTCTGTCGGAGCAGCTCAAGGATGAGTTGATCTCCTATCCGGAGCCTAGTGACCTGGACAGCTTGGTAGCGTTGTCTATTCGGGTGGATAATCGAGTCCGAGAGCGAAGGAGGGAGAAGCAATGGGGGTCCGTCAATCGATCAGCTTCTCAGTTCCCAGTCGGGTCGGGTGGTGGACCAGAACACGTCGATCATTCTCCACCACAATGGATTAGTGGAGAGGTCCTCTCCCGATTCTGAACCCATGCAAGTGGGGCGGCACGGGTTAACCAAGGAGGAGCGTCAACATAGACGTAAGACCAACTGCTGCCTCTACTGTGGTAGCTCGGGACATTACATCTCCACTTGTTCCCGGCGGTCGTCAAACTGCCCGGCTCGGCTAAAGTTGGGAGGACTTTAGCGAGCCAGTTTCAATCTCTCAGTACCTCTGTCAGACCCCGTTTCCCGGCTACCCTTGTGAACAGGAATCAGAGCTTAGCGCTTAACGCTTTTATCGATTCAGGTGCCGGTGGAAGCTTTCTTGATGCCGAGTTGGTGGAACAGCTGGGGCTTTCCAAGGAGCAATTGCCGGAAGCCATTGAAGCGACCACTCTGAACGGCAGTAGTCTGGCACGTATCACGATGAGGACTGAACCGGTTAAGATGCGGTTGTCGGGGAATCATTCTGAGATGATTTCATTCTTCATTCTGCCGTCTTCCCATGTTCCTCTGGTCCTTGGATACCCCTGGCTGAAGGAACACAATCCCACGTTCGATTGGGTGACGGGCAAGGTAACGAGTTGGAGCCTTGATTGTCATGCTAACTGTCTCAAGACTGCCTGCCCCCATTCGGTTCCCAGTCAGGTGATTGAGGCTAAACCCCCTAGATTTGTCCCTGGTTCCCGAGACATATCACGATTTGGGGGAAGTTTTCAGTAAGCAGAAGGCTCTGTCACTCCCCTCCCCACCGACCATATGATTGTGCCATCAACCTGGTCCCTGGAGCTGTCTACCCCAAGGGAAGGTTATACAGTATCTCCCGACCTGAACGTGAGGCGTTGGAGACCTACATCAAGGAGTCCTAGCTGCTGGTCTCGTTCGTCCCTCGTCATCACCCCTGGGGGCAGGATTCTTCTTTGTGGGTAAGAAGGATGGCTCTCTTCGACCGTGTATTGATTATCGGGGGTTGAATGACATCACGGTCAAGAACAAGTATCCCCTGCCCTTGATGAGTTCTGCCTTCGACTCCTTACAGGGTGCTACGGTGTTCACCAAGCTAGACCTACGCAATGCGTATCACCTGGTCCGGATCAGAGAGGGGGACGAGTGGTTGACGGGTTTCAATACACCGATGGGTCACCGAGTATCAGGTGATGCCGTTTGGACTGACCAATGCTCCAGCGGTATTCCAGAGTATGGTGAACGACGTCCTGAGAGATATGATCGGTCTCTTTGTGTTTGTTTACCTGGATGACATTCTGATCTTCTCGAAGGAACCTTCCGACCACGTCCAGCATGTCCGGCAGGTTCTGCAGCGATTGTTGGAGAATCGCCTGTTCGTGAAGGCCGAGAAGTGCGAGTTTCACGCCCACACGACATCCTTTCTCGGGTACATCATCTCCAGGGGAGAGATTAGGATGGACCAGGAGAAGGTTAGAGCGGTTCTGGAATGGGCCCAGCCCGTGTACGAGATTGCAGCTCCAGAGATTTTTGGGGTTTGCGAATTTCTACCGCAGATTCATCCGGGATTACAGCCGTGTGGCCGCTCCGTTAACTGCCTTGACTTCCAGCATCAGGACCTTCAAGTGGAATCCGGAGGCGGATCGAGCGTTTCTGGATTTGAAGAGGCGATTCACCAACGCACTGATTCTCTCTCAACCGGACACGGCCCGTCAGTTCGCTCGTTGAAGTGGACGCGTCTGATGTGGGAGTTGGCGCCATCCTGTCGCAGCGATGCTCCACGGACAGTAGACTCCATCCCTGCGCTACTACTCTCGTCGCCTTTCGCCTGCGGAGAGGAATTACGATGTGGGTAACCGGGAGCTTCTCAGCGGTGAAACTTGCCTTGGAGGAGTGGCGCCACTGGTTGGAGGGGGCGGAGCAACCGTTTATGGTCTGGACGGACCACAAGAATCTTGCTTACGTGCAATCGCTAAACGTCTCAACTCCCGTCAGGCCAGGTGGGCGTTGTTTTTCGGACGATTCAAGTTTGCCCTGACGTTCCGACCTGGATCTAAGAACGGCAAGGCGGACGCCTTGTCCCGGATGTTCTCCAAGACGGAGGAGAGTGGGTCCAAGACGAGACAATCCTCCCCGGAACTGCGTCGTGGGAGCAGTTATGTGGAAGATTGAGGAGGAGGTGCTGGCGGCCCGGACTCAGCCCGGTCCCGGTAACGTCCACCCGGGTCGGTTGTTTGTGCCTGAGTCGGGTTCGTCCTGCTGTCCTCAAATGGTCCCCACGCCAGCAAGATGGCTTGTCACCCTGGCGTGGCTCGGACTATGGCGTTTCTTCGCAGACGTTTTTGGTGGCCTGCCATGGCCGAGGATACTCGGGGGTTTTGTGGCTGCCTGTCCAGTGTGTGCGCAGAATAAGAGTACCAATCGGCCCAGCTCTGGACTACTTCACCCCTTCCTATTCCCGCGACCATGGTCGCATCTGGCCCTGGACTTCGTCACGGGGTTGCCCGCTTCTGAGGGGAACACGGTCGTTCTGACTATCGTGGACAGATTCAGCAAGTTCGCCCACTTTGTGCCAATCCTGCCAAGCTTCCCTCTGCCTCGGAGACGTCCGAGATCCTGGTTAGGGAGGTTTTCAGGGTCCACGGTTTGCCCAGTGATATCGTTTCCGACCGTGGCCCTCAGTTTACCTCTGCTGTCTGGAAGTCCTTCTGTTTGGCCATTGGAGCTACGGTCAGTCTCACATCTGGTTTTCACCCCCAATCCAATGGTCAGGCGGAGAGAGCCAACCAGAAGATGGAATCAACGCTACGCTGTCTGGTCTCTTCCAACCCCACCTCCTGGGCCTCTCAGTTGCCTTGGGTTGAGTATGCCCACAATACTCTTCCCTACATCTGCCACTGGGATGTCTCCCTTCCAGTGCCTGTATGGCTATCAACCTCCCCTGTTTCCTTCTCAGGAGAAGGAGCTCTCAGTGCCTTCTGTGCAGGCCCATATTCGGCGTTGCCACGGACCTGGCATCGGGCCAGAAAGGCACTCCCTTAGAGTTTCGGACCGGTATCAGCTCCAGGCGAATCGTCGCTGGATTCCCGCTCCCACCTATACCATCGGAGATAGGGTTTGGTTGGCCACACGGGGATCTTCCGTTACGGACTGAGTCTAGGAAGTTGTTGCCGAAGTTCATTGGTCCGTTTGTGGTGGAGAAGGTGATCAATCCAGTGGCAGTTCGACTCAAACTACCGAGGACGCCAGAGTCCATCCCACCTTTCATGTCTCCTGCCTCAAGCCTGTCTTCCTCAGTCCTCTGTTGCCTCCTCCGCCTCCTCCTCCTCCTCCTCGGATGATCGGAGGTGGTCCTGCCTACACGGTGCGTCGCATCATGGATTCCAGACGGCGGGGCCGGGGGTTTCCAGTATCTCGTGGACTGGGAGGGGTATGGCCCTGAAGAGAGGAGTTGGATTCCGCGGCGACAGGTCCTAGACGCAGACCTCATCAGTGACTTCTACCGCCTCCATCCTGGCGCTCCGGGAAGTCCGCCCGGTGGCGTCGGTCGGAGGGGGGTACTGTGACGATCCCGGCTGTCTGAGTCGGGTCCGGTCTGGTGACTAGTGTTCCCTGCTCGTATTCTCCAGTTTCCCGAGGGTTCGGGAACGCCTCCGGGAGCGCTCTGGTTTTCCGCACCTGCATCCCATCAGCAATCTGCACACCTGGTCCTGATCATCACCCTTCTTAGGCTCTGGCCCAACATCCAGTTCCTGCCGGATCGTTAGCCATGAACAGTATGTTTGTCAGCGTATCAGTCTCTGAGCCATTAGTGTTAGTTTTGTTGTTTGCACCTTTTTGACTTGCTGTGTACTGACCTCCGTTTTGTTCTGTCTGCAGTCTCACCCGGAACCTTCACCCAACCTCTGCCTGATGGTCGGCGGCTGCCGAGCCAGTACCGGACCAACCACTGCACCCTCAACAACCCATCCACGCCACCCGCTCTGTTCCCTGGATTATTCAGCCTCACTCGGAATCTATTAATAAACACTCACCTTTGTCTCCACGTACCTTGTCCTGGTCTGCTTCTGGGTTCTGGCTTAGTTAACCGTGACAGACCCAACCAAATCATGAGAAAATAGAGAGAATTTATTGACACATTGGAAAGAATTAACAAAAAAACAGAGCAAACTAGAATGCTATTTGGCCCTAAATAGAGATTGTACACAGTGGCAGAATACCTGACCACTGTGACTGACCCAAACTTAAGGAAAGCTTTGACTATGTACAGACTCAGTGAGCATAGCCTTGCTATTGAGAAAGGCCGCCATAGGCAGACCTGGCTCTCAAGAGAAGACAGGCTATGTGCACACTGCCCACAAACTGAGGTGGAAACTGAGCTGCACTTCCTAACCTCCTACCAAATGTATGACCATATTAGAGACACATATTTTCCTCAGATTACAGAGATCCACAAAGAATTTGAAAACAAACCACATTTTGATAAACTCCCTTATCTACTGGGTGAAATATCACAGTGTGCAATCACAGCAGCAAGATTTGTGACCTGTTGCCACAAGAAAAGGGCAACCAGTGAAGAACAAACACCATTGTAAATACAACCCATATTTATGTTTATTTATTTTCCCATTTGTACTTTAACTATTTGCACCTTGTTACAACACTGTATATATACATAATATGACGTTTGAAATGTCTTTATTCTTTTGGAATTTCTGATTGTAATATTTACTGTTATTATTTATTGTTTATTTCACTTTTGTTTACTATCTACTTCACTTGCTTTGGCAATGTTAACATACGTTTCCCATGCCAATAAAGCCCTTAAATTGAAATTTAATTGAGAGAGAGCTAGAGAGCTAGTAAGCATGCATGCATATCACATGTGGACAGCCCTTTGCATGCTAATAATGTAAATCCCTTAGTTGATCCATCTCTTGGTCTCTATCTGTCTGTTAAATCTATCGTTGTCTCTCCTGTATTCATAAAACATTCTGCATATCATTTCCAGCATTCTCTGCTCATAAGGCACTATTCAGCAGGTATTCACTATTGAGCAGGTATTCACTATTCAGCAGGTATTTACTATTCAGCAGGTATTCACTATTCAGCAGGTATTCACTATTCAACAGGTATTCACTATTCAGCAGGTATTCACTATTCAGCAGGTATTCACTATTCAACAGGTATTCACTATTCGGCAGGTATTCACTATTCAGCAGGTATTCACAGGAAATGGTAGTCAAACGTTTTTTATTCCATTTTTAGAGTTTCCTTCCTCTCTTTATTGTGGTGTTTTCTGTCTCTCCATCCCTCTGTTTTCTCTGGGAGTGAGTGTCAGTGTAAGTGCATTCCCCTCTGTCTGTCTGGCCCACTGATCTGTAGGGTTAATACATTCATCCCATCATTACTCCTCTGTCTCATATTGCTCCAGCTCCCAGCCTGCTGACCTCAACACTTCAACACAGTAAATAAGCACTGAGCCACACACGCAACACGACATGCACACCGTTGCATCAACATATTACACACACACACAGACACACACACATGGCATACACACTCTTGCATGAACATACTACACACACACACCCACACACACACAGCATACACACTCTCGTACTAACAGACCGCACACACATACAGACACATACACACACACATAAACGTGCCTGCACACGGGAGTGCGTACAGTCGTGGTCAAAAGTTTTGAGAATGAAACAAATACTAATTTTCACAAAGTCTGCTGCCTCAGTTTTGATGATGGCAATTTGCATATACTTCAGAATGTCATGAAGAGTGATCAGATGAATTGAAATTAATTACAAAGTCCCTCTTTGCCATGAACTTAATCCCCCAAAACATGTCCACTGCATTTCAGCCCTGCCACAAAAGGACCAGCTGCCATCATGTCAGTGATGCTCTCGTTAACACAGGTGAGAGTGTTGACGAGGACAAGGCTGGAGATCACTCTGTCACGCTGATTGAGTTAGAATAACAGACTGGAAGCTTTAAAAGGAGGGTGGTGCTTGAAATCATTGTTCTTCCTCTGTTTACCATGGTTACCTGTAAGGAAACACGTGCCATCATCATTGCTTTGCACAAAAAGGGGTTCACAGGCAAGGATATTGCTGCTAGTAAGATTGCACCTAAATCAACCATTTATTGGATCATCAAGAACTTCAAGGAGTTCACTAGTTTACTCCAATTGGGGAAGGGGTGGTGGGGTTGGAAAGTAATGAAGGGAAATATAATTTTAAAAAGGATATGTGTGTGTGTATGGATGTATGTATATATGTATGTATGTATATATATATATATATATATATATATATATATATATATATATGTGTGTGTGTGTGTGTATGTGTGTGTATGTATGTGTATATGTGTATGTGTATGTGTATGTGTGTTAATACAGTGAGGGAAAAAAGTATTTGATTCCCTGCTGATTTTGTACATTTGCCCACTAACAAAGAAATGATCAGTCTATAATTTTAATGGTAGGTTTATTTGAACAGTGAGAGACAGAATAACAACAAAAAATCCAAAAAAACGCATGTCAAAAATGTTATACATTTATTTGCATTTTAATGAGGGAAATAAGTATTTGACCCCTCTGCAAAACATGACTTAGTACTTGGTGGCAAAACCCTTGTTGGCAATCACAGAGGTCAGACGTTTCTTGTAGTTGGCCACCATGTTTGCACACATCTCAGGAGGGATTTTGTCCCACTCCTCTTTGCAGATCTTCTCCAAGTCATTAAGGGTTCGAGGCTGACGTTTGGCAACTTGAACCTTCAGCTCCCTCCACAGATTTTCTATGGGATTAAGGTCTGGAGACTGGCTAGGCCACTCCAGGACCTTAATGTGCTTCTTCTTGAGCCACTCCTTTGTTGCCTTGGCCGTGTGTTTTGGGTCATTGTCATGCTGGACTACCCATCCACGACCCATTTTCAATGCCCTGGCTGAGGGAAGGAGGTTCTCACCCAAGATTTGACGGTACATGGCCCCGTCCATCGTCCCTTTGATGCAGTGAAGTTGTCCTGTCCCCTTAGCAGAAAAACACCCCCAAAGCATAATGTTTCCACCTCCATGTTTGACGGTGGGGATGGTGTTCTTGGGGTCATAGGCAGCATTCCTCCTCCTCCAAACACAGCGAGTTGAGTTGATGCCAAAGAGCTCCATTTTGGTCTCATCTGACCACAACACTTTCACCCAGTTCTCCTCTGAATCATTCAGATGTTCATTGGCAAACTTCAGACGGGCATGTATATGTGCTTTCTTGAGCAGGGGACCTTGCGGGGCGCTGCAGGATTTCAGTCCTTCACGGCGTAGTGTGTTACCAATTGTTTTCTTGGTGACTATGGTCCCAGCTGCCTTGAGATCATTGACCATATCCTCCCGTGTAGTTCTGGGCTGATTCCTCACCGTTCTCATGATCATTGCAACTCCACGAGGTGAGGTCTTGCCCCAGGCCGAGGGAGATTGACAGTTATTTTGTGTTTCTTCCATTTGCGAATAATCGCACCAACTGTTGTCACCTTCTCACCAAGCTGCTTGGCGATGGTCTTGTAGCCCATTCCAGCCTTGTGTAGGTCTACAATCTTGTCCCTGACATCCTTGGAGAGCTCTTTGGTCTTGGCCATGGTGGAGAGTTTGGAATCTGATTGATTGATTGCTTCTGTGGACAGGTGTATTTTATACAGGTAACAAGCTGAGATTAGGAGCACTCCCTTTTAGGGTGTGCTCCTAATCTCAGCTCCGTTGCAATCATAAAAGACACCTGGGAGCCAGAAATCTTTCTGATTGAGAGGGGGTCAAATACTTATTTCCCTCATTCAAATGCAAATCAATTTATAACATTTTTGACATGCGTTTTTCTGGATTTTTTGGTTGTTATTCTGTCTCTCACTGTTCAAATAAACCTACCATTAAAATTATAGACTGATAATTTCTTTGTCAGTGGGCAAACGTACAAAATCAGCAGGGGATCAAATTCATTTTTCCCTCACTATATATATATATACATATATATATATATATATGTGTGTATATGTATATATGTATGTATGTGTGTGTATATATATATATATATATATATATATATATATATATATATATATTTATGCAGAAGAAAAAAAACATATGGGGATTAGAAGTGATTCAGACAATTACATTGATGGAAGTTACAATCTATCTGCAATATTAAAGCCGACCTCTAATAAAAAAAAAAAAAAAAAAAGAACTTCAAGGAGAGAGGTTCAATTGTTGTGAAGAAGGCGTCAGGGAGCCCAAGAAAGTCCAGCAAGCACCAGGACCGTCTCCTAAAGTTGATTCAGCTGTGGGATCGGGGCACCACCCGTGCAGAGCTTGCTCAGGAATGGCAGCAGGCAGGTGTGAGTGCATCTGCACGCACAGTGAGGCGAAGACTTTTGGAGAATGGCCTGGTGTCAAGAAGGGCAGCGAGGAAGCCACTTCTCTCCAGGAAAAACATCAAGGACAGACTGATATTCTGCAAAAGGTACAGGGATTGGACTGCTGAGGACTGGGGTAAAGTCATTTTCTCTGATGAATCCCCTTTCCGATTGTTTGGGTCTTCCGGAAAACACCTTGTCCGGAGAAGACAAGGTGAGCGCTACCATCAGTCCTGTGTCATGCCAACCGTAAAGCATCCTGAGACCATTCATGTGTGGGGTTGCTTCTAAGCCAAGGGAGTGGGCTCACTCACAATTTTGCCTAAGAACACAGCCATGAATAAAGAATGGTACCAACACATCCTCCGAGAGCAACTTCTCCCAACCATCCAAGAACAGTTTGGTGACGACCAATGCCTTTTCCAGCATGATGGAGCACCTTGCCATAAGGCAAAAGTGATAACTAAGTGGCTCGGGGAACAAAACATCAACATTTTGGGTCCATGGCCAGGAAACTCCCCAGACCTTAATCCCATTGAGAACTTGTGGTCGATCCTCAAGAGGCGGGTGGACAAACAAAAACCCACATATTCTGACAAACTCCAAGCATTGATTATGCAAGAATGGGCTGCCATCAGTCAGAATGTGGCCCAGAAATTAATTGACAGCATGCCAGGGTGGATTGCAGAGGTCTTGAAAAAGAAGGGTCAACACTGCAATTATTGACTCTTTGCATAAACTTAATGTAATTGTCAATAAAAGCCTTTGACACTTATGGAATGCTTGTAATTAAACTTCAGTATACCATAGTAACATCTGACAAAAATATCTCATAACACTGAAGTAGCAAACTTTGTGAAGACCAATACTTGTGTCATTCTCAAAACTTTTGACCACGACTGTACAGAACACACACACACACACACACACACACACACACACACACACACACACACACACACACACACACACACACACACACACACACACACACACACACACAGTAGTATACTCACATACAGTGGGGAAAAAAAGTATTTAGTCAGCCACCAATTGTGCACGTTCTCCCACTTAAAAAGATGAGAGAGGCCTGTAATTTTCATCATAGGTACACGTCGACTATGACAGACAAAATGAGAAAAAAAATCCAGAAAATCACATTGTAGGATTTTTAATGAATTTATTTGTAAATTATGGTGGAAAATAAGTATTTGGTCAATAACAAAAGTTTCTCAATACTTTGTTATATACCCTTTGTTGGCAATGACACAGGTCAAATGTTTTCTGTAAGTCTTGTGATGCCACGAGAGGCTACCGCTTCCAGCGGGGTTGCCCAAGTAGTGCAAGGAGTCCAGGTTCAACCAAAACAAGGATTTTTATTAAAGGTCTTCGGCAACTAACGAAATTATAACACAATTCTCTTCTTCCCCCGAGCCCACCCTCCAGACCGTGTCTCTTCCCTTCCAAACAACTCCAGCCCATCAGCCCCTGATTGGTTTCAGCTGCGTGGGAAGATTGGCCACAGAGGGTTGGAGTTCCCGACCATACCAGCAGATGGAGCCATAGCTGTCTGGGTTTGCAGCCACCTCAGGGGGATGTAACGTCCCTCCAGGACACAGCCTCTCGTGACATCACAGTCTTCACAAGGTTTTCACACACTGTTTCTGGTATTTTGGCCCATTCCTCCATGCAGATCTCCTCTAGAGCAGTGATGTTTTGGGGCTGTCGCTGGGCAACACGGACTTTCAACTCCCTCCAAAGATTTTCTATGGGGTTGAGATCTGGAGACTGGCTAGGCCACTCCAGGACCTTGAAATGCTTCTTACAAAGCCACTCCTTCGTTGCCCGGGTGGTGTGTTTGGGATCATTGTCATGCTGAAGGACCCAGCCACGTTTCATCTTCAATGCCCTTGCTGATGGAAGGAGGTTTTCACTCAAAATCTCACGATACATGGCCCCATTCATTCTTTCCTTTACACGGATCAGTTGTCCTGGTCCCTTTGCCGAAAAACAGCCCCAAAGCATGATGTTTCCACCCCCATGCTTCACAGTAGGTATGGTGTTCTTTGGATGCAACTCAGCATTCTTTGTCCTCCAAACACGACGAGTTGAGTTTTTACCAAAAAGTTCTATTTTGGTTTCATCTGACCAATGACATTCTCCCAATCCTCTTCTGGATCATCCAAATGCACTCTAGCAAACTTCAGACGGGCCTGGACATGTACTGGCTTAAGCAGGGGGACACGTCTGTCACTGCAGGATTTGAGTCCCTGGCGGCGTAGTGTGTTACTGATGGTAGGCTTTGTTACTTTGGTCCCAGCTCTCTGCAGGTCATTCACTAGGTCCCCCTGTGTGGTTCTGGGATTTTTGCTCACCGTTCTTGTGATCATTTTGACCCCACGGGGGTGAGATCTTGCGTGGAGCCCCAGATCGAGTGAGATTATCAGTGGTCTTGTATGTCTTCCATTTCCTAATAATTGCTCCCACAGTTGATTTCTTCAAACCAAGATGCTTACCTATTTCAGATTCAGTCTTCCCAGCCTGGTGCAGGTCTACAATTTTGTTTCTGGTGTCCTTTGACAGCTCTTTGGTCTTGGCCATAGTGGAGTTTGGAGTGTGACTGTTTGAGGTTGTGGACAGGTGTATTTTATACTGATAACAAGTTCAAACAGGTGCCATTAATACAGGTAACGAGTGGAGGACAGAGGAGCCTCTTAAAGAAGAAGTTACAGGTCTGTGAGAGCCAGAAATCTTGCTTGTTTGTAGGTGACCAAATACTTATTTTCCACCATCATTTGCAAAATAAATTCATAAAAATCCTACAATGTGATTTTTCTGGATTTTATTTCCTCAATTTGTCTGTCATAGTTGACATGTACCTATGATGAAAATTACAGGCCTCTCTCATCTTTTTAAGTGGGAAAACTTGCACAATTGGTGGCTGACTAAATACTTTTTT
>NW_025539433.1:0-5000 GCF_020615455.1 Coregonus clupeaformis
TCAATCAATCAATCAATCAATTTTATTTTATATAGCCCTTCTTTACATCAGCTAATATCGAAGTGCTGTACAGAAACCCAGCCTAAAACCCCAAACAGCTAGTAATGCAGGTGTAGAAGCACGGTGGCTAGGGAAAAACTCCCTAGAAAGGCCAAAACCTAGGAAGAAACCTAGAGAGGAACCAGGCTATGAGGGTGGCCAGTCCTCTTCTGGCTGTGCCGGGTGAAGATTATAACAGAACCATGCCAAGATGTTCAAAAATGTTCATAAGTGACAAGCATGGTCAAATAATAATCAGGAATAAATCTCAGTTGGCTTTTCATAGCCGATCATTAAGAGTTTAAAACAGCAGGTCTGGGACAGGTAGGGGTTCCATAACCGCAGGCAGAACAGTTGAAACTGAATAGCAGCAAGGCCAGGCGGACTGGGGACAGCAAGGAGTGCACCACGGCGGTAGTCCCGACGTATGGTCCTAGGGCTCAGGTTCTCAGTTGGCTTTTCATAGCCGATCATTAAGAGTTGAAAACAGCAGGTCTGGGACAGGTAGGGGTTTCGTAGCCGCAGGCAGAACAGTTGAAACTGGAATAGCAGCAAGGCCAGGCGGACTGGGGACAGCAAGGTGTCATCATGCCCGGTAGTCCTGACGTATGGTCCTAGGGCTCAGGTTCTCAGAGAGAAAGAGAGAACGAGAGAATTAGAGAGAGCATACTTAAATTCACACAGGACACTGGATAAGACATGGAGAAGTACTCCAGGTATAACCAACTAACCCCAGCCCCCCGACACATAAACTACTGCAGCATAAATACTGGAGGCTGAGACAGGAGCGGTCCGGAGACACTGTGGCCCCATCCGAAGAAACCGGACAGGGCCAAACAGGAAGGATATAACCCCACCCACTCCGCCAAAGCACAGCCCCGCACCACTAGAGGGATATCCCCAACCACCAACTTTACAATGCTGAGACAAGGCCAGTATAGCCCACAGAGGTCTCCCCACCACAGCACAAACCAAGGGGGCGCCAACCCAGACAGGAAGATCACGTCAGTAACTCAACCCACTCAAGTGACGCACCCCTCCCAGGGGACGGCAGGAAAGAGCACCAGCAAGCCAGTGACTCAGCCCCTGCAACAGGGTTAGAGGCAGAGAACCCCAGTGGAGAGGGGAACCGGCCTGGCAGAGACAGCAAGGGCTGTTCGTTGCTCCAGCCTTTCCGTTCACCTTCACACTCCTGGGCCAGACTACACTCAATCATATGACCTACTGAAGAGATAAGTCTTCAGTAAAGACTTAAAGGTTGAGACCGAGTCTGCGTCTCTCACATGGGTAGGCAGACTGTTCCATAAAAATGGAGATCTATAGGAGAAAGCCCTGCATCCCGCTGTTTGCTTAGAAATTCTAGGGACAATTAGAGGCCTGCGTCTTGTGACCGTAGCGTACGTGATTGGTATGTACGGCAGGACCAACTTCGGAAAGATAGGTAGGAGCAAGCCCATGTAACGCTTTTATAGGTTAACAGTAAAACCTTGAAATCAGCCCTTGCCTTAACAGGAAGCCAGTGTAGGGAAGCTAGCACTGGAGTAATATGATCAAATTTCTTGGTTCTAGTCAGGATTCTAGCAGCCGTATTTAGCACTAACTGAAGTTTATTTAGTGCTTTATCCGGGGTAGCCGGAAAATAGAGCATTGCAGTAGTCAACCTAGAAGTAACAAATGCATGGATTAATTTTTTCTGCATCATTTTTGGACAGAAAATTTCTGATTTTTGCAATGTTACGTAGATGGAAAAAAGCTGTCCTTGAAACAGTCTTGATATGTTCGTCAAAAGAGAGATCAGGGTCAAGAGTAACGCCGAGGTCCTTCACAGTTTTATTTGAGACGACTTTACAACCATCAAGATGAATTGTCAGATTTAACAGAAGATCTCTTTGTTTCTTGGGACCTAGAACAAGCATCTCTGTTTTGTCCGAGTTTAAAAGTAAAAGTTTTCAGCCATCCACTTCCTTATGTCTGAAACACAGGCTTTAGCGAGGGCAATTTTGGGGCTTCACCATGTTTCATTGAAATGTACAGCTGTGTGTCATCCGCATAGCAGTGAAAGTTAACATTATGTTTTCGAATAACATCCCCAAGAGGTAAATATATAGTGAAAACAATAGTGGTCCTAAAACGGAACCTTGAGGAACACCGAAATGTACAGTTGATTTGTCGGAGGACAGACCATTCACAGAGACAAACTGATATCTTTCCGACAGGTAGGATCTAAACCAGGCCAGAACTTGTCCGTGTAGACCAATTTGGGTTTCCAGTCTCCCAAAAGAATGTGGTGATCGATGGTGTCAAAGGCAGCACTAAGGTCTAGTAGCACGAGGACAGATGCAGAGCCTCGGTCTGACGCCATTAAAAGGTCATTTACCACCTTCACAAGTGCAGTCTCAGTGCTATGATGGGGTCTAAAACCAGACTGAAGCATTTCGTATACATTGTTTGTCTTCAGAAAGGCAGTGAGTTGCTGCGCAACAGCTTTTTCTAAAATTTTTGAGAGGAATGGAAGATTCGATATAGGCCGATAGTTTTTTATATTTACCGGGTCAAGGTTTGGCTTTTTCAAGAGAGGCTTTATCACTGCCACTTTTAGTGAGTTTGGTACACATCCGGTGGATAGAGAGCTGTTTATTATGTTCAACATAGGAGGGCCAAGCACAGGGAAGCAGCTCCTTCAGCAGTTTAGTAGGAATAGGATCCAGTATGCAGCTTGAAGGTTTAGAGGCCATGATTATTTTCATCATTGTGTCAAGAGATATAGTACTAAAACACTTAAGTGTCTCTCCCGATCCCAGGCCCTCGCAGAGCTGTGCAGATCCAGGACAGCTAAGCCCTGGAGGAATACGCAGATTCAAAGAGGAGTCCGTAATTTGCTTTCTAATGGTCATGATCTTTTCCTCAAAGAAGTTCATGAATTTATCACTGCTGAAGTGAAAGCCATCCTCTCTTGGGATGGTCTCCTTCTTCATATCCTCACCTGGGATGGTCTCCTGCCTCATATCCTCACCAGGGATGGTCTCCTGCCTCATATCCTCACCAGGGATGGTCTCCTGCCTCATATCCTCACCAGGAATGGTCTCCTGCCTCATGACCTCACCAGGGATGGTCTCCTGTCTCATATCCTCATCATGGTGGGGTGGACTGCCCATTCATTTTCAAATGTTTGTGCTCTGACCGGGGCTATGGCTGTGTGAGGGCTGAGCTGTGTTGGGGCTGTGACTGTGTGAGGGCTGAACTGTGTCGGGGCTGAGCTATGTGGGGGATGTGACTGTGTGAGTGTGTGTGTGCATATGTGTGTGTGCACGGGGGTACGTCTCCGTCGTAAACCCCCGATCCCGCCAGTGACCCATGCCTGAACCGGTGTCTCCTGTTGGGCAGGCTTTGATGCAGGCTCCGGGTCAAAGTAGAGGATCAGGGCCCGGGACCGAGTGTCCAGGGACCCCCTAAAACCCCACTCTCACCCCCACAACCAGACCCCCATCTAGCTGCCTTACAACAAAGCCCCTCAGGCCAGCAGGACGTGGAAACAGGCCCTGGGGGGAAGTGGAGCGTGGCGGCCCCTCAGGCAGATGGATACAACCACCACCTCCGCCGCAGAGATGGGGGACTGCGAAAAATGTCTAAACATTTATAAGTAAAAGGATATTTTTCCAAGGGATTCGTTTTTGCATGGACTCCTAATGCCAACAAATAGATTCACATAGAAATATGAGTTATAGATCTGTCATTCTCATTGAAAGCAAGTCTAAGAAGCTGTAGATCTGTTCTATGTGTAGTATTTCTATGCTTCCCATTCTTAAGTTTCGTTTTGCGTCTTTAACTTTTGGTTTTCTACACCAGCTTCAAACAGCTGAAAATACAATATGTTTGGTAATGGAAAATATATTTCACAGCGGTTTAGATGGTACAATGATTCTCTACACTATACTTGCTTGTTTTATCACATAAACTGAAATTAGGCAAACTATTTGAATTTTAGCAACCAGGAAATGGCAGAGCGATTTCTGCATAATGCACCTTTTAAGTTTGGACTGGTTTTACTTTGAGAAATGTATTTTTTGTTTGGCTTCGGTTCATCATGTGCAGTGCTCTTGAATATTTAGGCCCACCATGTGAAGCCCCAAAGAGTTTCCCAAGAAACAGGAGTTGAACAAACCTTTAATTATGAACACTGTAGCGAGAGTGGGGAAGGGCATTGAGATGTGTGAAAGAGTCCCACCTCAGAAGCCAACTGAGATAATCACAGTATAATTACATAAACATTATATGAATTCTTCACATGCCTTGGGCCGTGTTGCATTTTTATCGGTTGGACCATCGGCGACGTCTTTGGAATCTTTTTTTTCATTTTTCTTGTGTGGTCTGACTGTTTGACGGGATGCAAAGATTTTATTGAAGGGCTTGTGCGAACTGCAAAGTGGCTTTTTTTTCTCTCGCTTTAGTTCACAGCTATGCATTGTGGGTATGGCAGCTCATTCCTGAATGAATAGCAAATTAGAGAGACTTAACGACAAAGCGGATTGTTGAGTAGATTTACAGTCTGAACTGTTGGCTGGGCTCTAACCCGAGCTCTTGTTTTGGGTTTTCTGTTTTCTGTAAAGTTCCAAGTTGTTTTCCATTGTGGCTAACAATAATGCATATTATATGCCTCAGGTCAAATGTAGTTTATTCACAACTTGGAGAATTACAGCCGTAATATAACAGACTATGTTCTCTGCACTCCAAGTCATGGATTTGTAATTAACATTATACTTCTACGGTATCTTGAGGAAAAGCGTAAAAAGATGTAGGCTGTATAGTTTCTAGTTTATAATTAGAAACTAGGTTTTAAAACGACAACATCCAGATGGATCCAAACATCTTTATTCTCCATCAGAGTGGTAGTACCCCAAGTAAAACCTTCTCACTGTGAGGAATTACTAACATAGACTCTTATCTCCCTCGCTAACTTTACG
>NW_025539433.1:10000-12989 GCF_020615455.1 Coregonus clupeaformis
AATTCCCAAAGGTAAGTATCTCCAAATCCTTATAATCCTCATGGAAGTGGACGTGCAGCACTCTTGTCCTCCAGAGAGCCCAGCCTGGAGACTGTGTTCCTTCACTTCCCACCCACTCACCCTCAGTGTGTCTCTTCCCTTCAACAAACCTCCAGCTCATCAGCTCCTGATTGGTTTCAGCTGCGTGGGAAGATTGGCCATAGAGGGTTGGAGTTCCCGACCATACCAGCAGATGGAGCCATAGCTGTCTGGGTTTGCAGCCATCTCAGGGGGATGTAACGTCCCTCCAGGACACAGCCTCTCGTGACATCACACATCCCCCTCTCGGGACCGACGTCCTGCCGGGGTAAAGGCAGCGAAGAAGGCATCACGCCGGGAGAGGGCGTCCGCATTGCCGTGGTGCTTGCCAGACTGCTCTCTCTTCAACTCCTCCAACTCTAGGACCAGGGACTCAGCCTCCTGTTGTCTCTCCTTGAGTTTCTTACTGAGCATCAGCCTTGGTTTTAGCAGAGTTTAGCTTCTGTTGAGCAGCTTTCAGTTCCTTCTCTCTCTCTGCCTCCGCATTCTTCATCTTGTTCTCCAACACCTTGTACTTCTCCTCTGCCTTCTTCTGGACCTCCTTACTACTGCGCAGGGTCTCCTCACACTCCTCGATGGTCCTGCGCAGCCTCTCCAGCTCCTCCTGTTGCTTAGGAAGGAGCTCTGTTGGAGTTTAGCCTGGAGGATATCTAACTCTTCTGTCTTCATGTCTAACTGTTGCTTTAACAAACGATACCTCTCAGCGGTCCCCCTTCAGACCAGACAGTTCTTTGTCCAGATTCTGTAGTCCGTCTCTGTGTCGGTCTGGGCACCTGCCATCCCTATCAGAGCCCGGGCGGGAGTGAGCAATCGGAGGGATTGCACCGGAGCCTTCCCAGGATGAGTCTTGCCTCTCCGTTTCCGAGGTACTCGGGTTATCCTCTCCTGAGACTCTCTCCAGAGTGGGTAAAAGGCTGGGCAGTCTCGTCCAATTAGGGACAGGGACGGGGAGGGAATCAACCACCCCGCCCGTCGTGTGTATGGTTCCCCCGTGTGCTGGTCATTGTAAGTTCAGTAATGGGGTATTCTCTGGTGTCCCCATGGACACAGGAAACTGGGAGGACTTTCCCCGGGGTCAGACACGTTGGGCCCACCAAATCCTTACGCACCAGGGGTGGCCCGGCTACAGAATCCAGTAAGGCCTCACATCATGGTGATTCACAGTTACCGGGCAGGTGGGGGTCGATCTGGGCCGCCATCTACGACTCCCAAGAGCGAGGCAAACGGGTGTGTGGGTGCTGAGCTGGAGGACTCCGCAGTGGGCATAGTTCATCGGCTGGTTTCCCCACACTGCCAGGAGATATGTCCCATCTCCCCACACCGGTAACACTGTCGAGGTTCCCCATCCTGGTGTACTCTTCTTGGACCCGCCTGGTTTCTGGCTCCCCTGGAGCCGGGATAAGTCTGACGCGGCGGGGTTGAGACCTTGGGGTCCTTTTGGACGGGTTTTCCCCATTTGTGGTGGGGCCGCACTCCTGGGGTCTTTTTCGGGAAGCATTCAGCATCTCCGCTGTGGCCTGGTACTTTTCCACAGCTTCCACGGTCAGATCAGCCGTGGTCAAGGCCTGTTGACTGATGAACCGTTTTGCCTCATAAGGCAGGGCGCGAGGTAACGATCCACCACAACGGCTCCACCACCGCCGCTGCTGTATTCCTCTGCGGATCCAGCCATTTCCTTGCGATTCGGACAAGTTCATGCATCTGCGCCCGAGGAGGTTGGTCTGGTTGGAAGGTCCAGCTGTGAAAGCGCTGGGCCATACCAAACTTTGTGAGTCCATATCTGCTGAGGATCTCAGACTTCAGGGCATCATAGTCAGTAACCTGGTCAGGGCCCAGGTCCCGGACAGCATTCAGCGATTCCCCGGTTAGAAAGGGGGGCTAACAGACCAACCCACTGTTGCTTGGGCCAGGCTTCCTAGTGGCCGTGGCCTCAAATGCATGCAGGTATGCCTCAATGTCATCGGTAGCTCCCATCTTAGATATAAAGTCACTTGCCTTTATTGGGCGGGTATTTTGGACCACCCTCTGTCTCTGCAACTGCAACTCCTCTGCCTTCAGAAGGTTGGCTTTCTTTTGCTCCTCCAAGAGAGCCACGTTTGCTTTGCATCTGGGCGTGCTGGCCAGCAACAAGGGCTTTCAATATGTCCTCCATTTCAGTCGGCGGGGAGCCCACGGCCAACTTGGAAAACTGGGTGATCAAACCTTCGATATCCTCCTCTGACATGCACTATTAACGCTTGAGCGTGCCTGTATTCTCCACATCTGTGATGTCACAGAGGCTACACAGCTTTCAGCGGGATTGCTCAAGTAGTGCAAGGAGACCAGGTTCAACCAAAACAAGGATTTTATCAAAGGTCTTGGGAAATTAACGAAAGTATAACACAATTCTGTTCTCTTGTGGCTCTTTAAGGGTTAACAGTTCAGGGATGTCTCTTCCACATCCAAAATCATAACTCTCCCTCGCTCAAATAACTTTTCCCCAGTCTTACTGTATTCCACGTTGCAGCTAGTGGCCAACCCAGCAAAACGTCCTTCCAAATGTCCCACACGTGTTTCCACAGGTGCATATATCCAAAGGTGAGTAATTCCCAAAGGTAAGTATCTCCAAATCCTTATAATCCTCATGGAAGTGGACGTGCAGCACTCTTGTCCTCCAGAGAGCCCAGCCTGGAGACTGTGTTCCTTCACTTCCCACCCACACTCACCCTCAGTGTGTCTCTTCCCTTCAACAAACCTCCAGCTCATCAGCTCCTGATTGGTTTCAGCTGCGTGGGAAGATTGGCCATAGAGGGTTGGAGTTCCCGACCATACCAGCAGATGGAGCCATAGCTGTCTGGGTTTGCAGCCATCTCCAAGGGGATGTAACGTCCCTCCAGGACACAGCCTCTCGTGACATCACATACAGAACCCC
>NW_025539434.1:5000-12988 GCF_020615455.1 Coregonus clupeaformis
GCATCATTTTTGGACAGAAAATTTCTGATTTTTGCAATGTTACGTAGATGGAAAAAAAGCTGTCCTTGAAACAGTCTTGATATGTTCGTCAAAAAGATCAGGGTCAAGAGTAACGCCTAGGTCCTTCACAGTTTTATTTGAGACGACTTTACAACCATCAAAATGAATTGTCAGATTTAACAGAAGATCTCTTTGTTTCTTGGGACCTAGTACAAGCATCTCTGTTTTGTCCGAGTTTAAAAGTAAAAAGTTTTCAGCCATCCACTTCCTTTTATCTGAAACACAGGCTTCTAAGCGAGGGCAATTTTGGGGGCTTCACCATGCTTCATTGAAATGTACAGCTGTGTGTCATCCGCATAGCAGTGAAAGTTAACATTATGTTTTCGAATAACATCCCCAAGAGGTAAAATATATAGTGAAAACAATAGTGGTCCTAAAAGCGGAACCTTGGGAACACCGAAATGTACAGTTGATTTGTCGGGACAGACCATTCACAGAGACAAACTGATATCTTTCCGACAGGTAGATCTAAACCAGGCCAGAACTTGTCCGTGTAGACCAATTTGGGTTTCCAGTCTCTCCAAAAAATGTGGTGATCGATGGTGTCAAAGGCAGCACTAAGGTCTAGTGCACGAGGACAGATGCAGAGCCTCGGTCTGGCGCCATTAAAGGTCATTTACCACCTTCACAAGTGCAGTCTCAGTGCTATGATGGGGTCTAAACCAGACTGAAGCATTTCGTATACATTGTTTTGTCTTCAGAAAGGCAGTGAGTTGCTGCGTAACAGCTTTTCTAAAATTTTTGAGAGGAATGGAAGATTCGGTATAGGCCGATAGTTTTTTATATTTTCCGGGTCAAGGTTTGGCTTTTTCAAGAGAGGCTTTATCACTGCCACTTTTAGTGAGTTTGGTACACATCCGGTGGATAGAGAGCTGTTTATTATGTTCAGCATAGGAGGGCCAAACACAGGAAGCAGCTCCTTCAGCAGTTTAGTAGGAATAGGATCCAGTATGCAGCTTGAAGGTTTAGAGCCAATTTTTTCATTTGTGTCAAGAGATATAGTACTAAAACACTTAAGTGTCTCTCCCGATCCCAGGCCCTCGGAAATCAACAGATCCAGGACAGCTAAGCCCTGGAGAATACGCAGATTCAAAGAGGAGTCGTAATTTGCTTTCTATTGGTCATGATCTTTTCCTCAAAAAGTTCATGCATTTATCACTGCTGAAGTGAAAACCATCCTCTCTTTGGGAATGCTGCTTTTTAGTTAGCTTTGCAACAGTATCAAAAAGAAATTTTGGATTGTTCTTATTTTTCTCGATTAATTTGGAAAAGTAGGATGATCGAGCAGCAGTGAGGGCTCTTCGGTACTGCCCGGTACTGTCTTTCCAAGCTAGTCGGAAGACTTCCAGTTTGGTGTGGCGCCATTTCCGTTCCAATTTCCTGAAGCTTGCTTCCAAGCTCGGGTATTTTCTGTATACCAGGGAGCTAGTTTCTTATGACAAATGTTTTTTCGTTTTTAGGGTGCCAACTGCATCTAGGGTATTGCGCAAGGTTAAATTAGTTCCTCAGTTAAGTGGTTAGCTGATTTTTTGTCCTCTGGCGTCCTTGGGTAGGCAGAAGGAGTCTGGAAGGGCATCAATGAATTTTTGTGTTGTCTGAGAATTTATAGCCACGACTTTTGATGCTCCTTGGTTGGGGTCTGAGCAGATTATTTGTTGCGATTGCAAAGCGTCAATAAAATGGTGGTCGATAGTCAGGATTTTGTGGAAAAACATTAAGATCTACAACATTTATTCCATAGGACAAAACTAGGTCAGAGTATGACTGTGGCAGTGAGTAGGTCCAGAGACATGTTGGACAAAACCCACTGAGTGATAATGGCTCCGAAAGACTTTTGGAGTGGGTCTGCGGACTTCTCCATGTGAATATTAAAATCACCAAAAAATTAGAATATGATCTGCTATGACTACAAGGTCTGATAAGAATTCAGGAAACTCAGAAGGACGCTGTATATGGCCCAGGAGGCCTGTAAGCAGTAGCTATAAAAAGTGATTGAGTAGGCTGCATAGATTTCATGACTAGAAGCTCGAAAAATGAAAACGTCATTTTTTTTTTTTGTAAATTGAAATTTGCTATCGTAAATGTTAGCAACACCTCGCCTTTGCGGGATGCCGGGGAATATGGTCACTAGTGTAACCAGGAGGTGAGGCCTCATTTAACACAGCAAATTCATCAGGCTTAAGCCATGTTTCCAGTCAGGCCAATCACATCAAGATTCATGATCAGTGATGAGTTCATTGACTATGACTGCCTTTGAAGTGAGGATCTAACATTAAGTAACCCTATTTTTGAGATGTGAGGTATCACGATCTCTTTCAATAATGCGCAGGAATGGAGGAGGTCTTTATCCTAATAAGATTGCTACGGGTGAACTTACCACCATGTTTAGTTTTGCCCAACTAGGTCGAGAGTGCACAGACACAGTCTCAATGGGTTGGCTGGTGACTACACTGACTATGCTATTGGCAGACTCCACTAAGCTGGCAGGTTGGCTAACAGCCTGCTGCCTGGCCTGCACCCTATTTCACTGTGGGGCTAGAGGAGTTAGAGCCCTATCTATGTTGGTAGATAAGAGGAGAGCACCCCTCCAGTTGGGATGGAGTCCGTCACTCCTCACAGGTCAGGCTTGATCCTGTTTGTGGGTGAGTCCCAGAAAGAGGGCCAAGTAGTCCACAAATGTTATCTTTTGGGAGGGGCAGAAAACAGTTTTTCAACCAGCGATTGAGTGCTGAGACTCTGCTGTAGAGCTCATCCCTTCCCCTAACTGGGAGGGTGGCCAGAGACAATTGCTCGATGCCGACACATCTTTCTAGCTGATTTACGCGCTGAAGCTATGTTGCACTTGGTGACCTCTGACTGTTTCATCCTAACTCGTTGGTGCCGGCGTGGATAACAATATCTCTATACTCTCTACACTCGGTTTTAGCTTTCGCCAGCACCATCTTTTAGATTAGCCTTAACGTCGGTAGCCCTGCCCCCTGGTAAACAGTGTATGATCGCTGGGTGATTCGTTTTAAGTCTAATACTGCGGGTAATGGAGTCGCCGATGACCAGGGTTTTCAGTTTGTCAACAATGGTGGGAGCCTTGGAGTCTCAGACCCCGTAAGAAAGGAGTAGAGACTGAGAAGGCTCAGACTCAACTCCGACTCGCTACATAATGGGGAAAAGCGGTTGGGTTTCTGTCGGCTGAATAGCGACACGGTTGAGCATTCCAACGTTATTTCCCTCAGAAGCCATGAGAAAGTTGTCCGGCTGCGGGGACTGTGCGGGGGGATTTATACTAACATTACCGTCTGTGCTTACTGGTGGCACAGGCGCTGTTTCTTCCTTTCCTACACTGAAACCCCTGCCTCTGTGTTGCGTCTGAAGCTGGGCTTGTAGCACAGCTATTGGCGCCGTAAGGCGGGAATTCTCCTGTATATTATTTAAGTACAGCGACTGCAATTAGAAGACATCATGTTAATGTTACTACTTAGCTTCGGTGAAGATGTTGATGAACCATGTCCAGATAAAGCGTCCGGGTGAAAAAGTTGAATAAGGGAAAAAAAGTTGCGATGGAAAAAAGGAAAATAACGTAAAGTTGGCAGCTAAAGCGCTTGGAAAAAGACTCTTCTGATCTCTTCTGTCTCGGGATAAGCGTCCGGGGGTGAAAAAGTTTAGCGAAAAAAAGGTGAGTGAGGACAAAACTAAAAAAGTTGGTAAATTTGTTGAACACAGAGATTGATTAAGCGTTTTTAAAGTAAAAGCGTGAATAGTTTGTTAGGTAGCCAAGTAGCAACAAACAGCCCTTAGAGCAGCACGGAGACATAATGCGGCCGAGGCGGAAGTCACGTGTCACCGCTAACAACTCCAGTAACAACACTAAACATCAGCTTTCCTCACTCCCCATATCACCGCCATTTCTCACTCCCATATTTCTCACTCCCATATCACTCTGATACACTAACAAACACACACACACACACACACACACACACACACACACACACATCACACGCACACACACACACGCACACACACACACACACACACACACAAACGTCTCTCTCTACTCAAACACATGTAAGTGCTGCTGTAGTGTGTTTGATCTGGTGGCCTATATGGCTCTGTCCCAAATGGCAATCCTAGTCTGTATATAGTGTAATACTCTGACCAGGGCCCATAGTAAATGTGAGGTATGTAGGCAACCATATAGGCTTTAAGTGTCCAACAGATTGTACAAAGCACTGGTTACATCTGCTTGGGTAGAGAGACGAAGTGTGTGTGTATTGTGTGTGTGTATGGTGTTGTTAGTATGTGTGTGTGTATCTGATGTATATGATTGTTGTGTAGTGGTTTTATTATAATGAGCAGCTGTCACTCTATAAACCGTGTAATTCACTGAACATAGTCCTCTGCATTCAGATACACCCGATCTTATTACTGGTGTGTTGGGGTAGGTGCTGTACACACACACACACACACATAAGCACACACTACACACACACACACACACACACACACACACACACACACACCACACACACACACACTACACACACACACACACCACACACACACACACACACACACACACACACACACACACACACCACACACACACACACTACACACACACACTACACACACACACGCCGCAACACGCACACACACACACCTTTGCGGTACCAGGGCAGGTAACCATGGACAGGAAACATTGACTGCTGTTCCAGGAAGTCCATCGGAGCCCAGCAGGCATACTGGTCAAATGTCCTGTTGCACACCAGTCCTGTGAAGGGGTCAAATCAAAGGTCATACATTTCTGTCCAATACCATAGCTATAACATACCCTTGTACACTTTAGGAATAACATAAATATAAAATAAAAAAAACACGCCCAATAAAATAAAAATTTCCCAAGTGTACAAGAATACAACAGGTGTAGACCTTACGGGGTGAAATGCTTACTTACAATCCCTTAAACCACAATGCAAGTTTTCAGAAAAATATAGTTTACAAAATATTTACTAAAATAAAGTAAAGAAGGTAAAATAAATTAAAAAGTAACACAATAAAATAACAATAATGAGGTTATATACAGGAGGTGCCGAACGAGAGTCAGTAGGTACAGGTTAGTCATGGTAATTTATACATGGGTAGGGGAAGGACTATGTAGATAATAAACAGCAAGTAAGCAGCAATGTAAAAACAAAAGGGGGGGGTGTAATAAATAGTCTGGGGCACAGAGGTTTGTTTAATTGTTCAACGCAGTCTTAAAGTACTAAATATAGCTGTTCAGGGTCCTGTTGGTTCCAGACTTGGTACATTCTTACCGATTGGCCGTGCTGTGGCAGAGAGAACAGTCTATGACTTTGGGTGACCGAGTCTGACATTTTTAGGGCCTTCTTCTGACACCGCCTGGTATAGAGGTCCTGGATGGCAGGAAGCCATTTACATTTACATCATTTAGCAGACGCTCTTATCCAGAATCGACTTTGACAGTTAGTGAATGCATACATTATTTATATTTTTCATGGCCCCCCGTGGGAAACTTGAACCCACATCCCCTGCCCGGCCAAACCCTCCCCTACCTTGGACGACGCTGGACCAATTGTGGTGTCGCCTGGGTCTCCCCGGTCGGCCGGGTTGCGACAGAGCCTGGACTCGAACCAGGATCTCTATTGGCACAGCTTACACCGCGATGCAGTGCCTTAGAACACTGCACCACTCGGGAGCAAAGATGTACTGGGCCGTACGCAATACCCTCTTAGCACCACATCATAATATAATATATAATTATAACTTACAGGAATAACATAGCTATAACATGATAGTGGGAGACTGTGATAGGAGAGAGGGGCTATATCTAGGGGTCCATTTCGGACTGGGCAATAGTCGTAATCAGCTGATGTTTATAAAGGGTCTCAGGTTAAGGACATCTCACAGCGTGAGGCTGTGACTGACCTGTTGTTACAGGAGCGTGGTAGATGATGCTCTGAGAACACTGGTTCTTGTAGTCTGCGATCCATTGGTTCCATCAGGAGCTTCAGAGATTTAGCCGTGGAGACCTGAGGGATGGGGGAGGGGTACAACAGAAGGGGAACAGTATTTAGACCTTCCTCCGCGAACTCTCTCTAACCTGTAGCTAAATTGATGTGTGTGTGTGTGTGTGTGTGTGTAGTAGTGTGTGTGTGTGTGTGTGTGTGTGTATAATGTCTGTACAGATATACTCTCATTTGACCAGATTTTAACATCGCAGAATAATTCTGGCAAACAGGATTGTAATATTTAGTGCATTCTCACTGTTCCCACCAATGTAATGCTGCTTGATCGGTGATTAGGCCACATTAGCATAACCGTGTGTTAGGTGAGTTTTCAGTGAATTTATTCCCAGCAACAACAGAGTGATTGGCTAAGACCCCACACCTGTCTGTGTGTGTGTGTGTGTGTGTGTGTGTGTGTGTGTGTGTGTGTGTGTGCGTGTGTGTGTGGACATGTTTAACATATTTGTGGACCAACTGGGGACATTTTGTTGGTCCCCACAAGGTCAAATGCTATTTCTAGGGGAAGTTTAGGGTTAAGGTTAGAATTAGTGTTGAAGTGAATTAAGTTTAGGTTTAGGGAATAGGAGCTAGGGTGAGGGTTAGGTTTGGGATAAGGGTTAGGGTTAATGTTAGGTTTTTGGGCAATAAGGGGGTTAGGGTAAGGGTAAGGCTACAGGTTAAGGTTAGAGTTGAGGTTTAGGTTTAGGGAATGGGACTGAACTGTGTCCTCACAAGGTTAGCTGCGCAAGACTGTGTGTGTGTGTGCAATGTGTGTGTGTGTGTTTCAGATGAAGTAATGTGCTGTTGCTTTGATTAAAGTCAGAGAGGTAAAATGATATCTGTATTTAGGTGGTCTGGTGTCTCTAACAGTTTAATATAAAACAACTGATCAGACAGTCTGATCTCTAGAGCTTTAATAAAGAACAAAGGTCAGAAATTACTAACTCAAAGGCTGGGTTTAGACCTGTGTGTGTGTGTGTGTGTGTGTGTGTGTGTGTGTGTGTGTGTGTGTGTGTGTGTGTGTGAGAGAGAGTCTTACCTGGGTGTAGCCAGAGAGAGTGAGCAGAGATAAGAGGACACACATCTGGGACACTCGCCTGGCTACGCTGGGAGAGGAGGTGGGGGGAGGGGGACTCAACTCATCAGGGGCTCAGCCTGGGCCCACACAGGCCTACACAACAAAAACACAGCAGGAGAGAGAGAGATAAAGAGAGGTTGCTAATTAATCCCTTATGCCTCTGCAGCACATTATTGAAATATCCCTTTCTTATCTTCCTCCTCCTCTTCCACATCATCACCATCACCATCATCATCACCCATCATCATCATCTAATATCACCATCATCATCACCGTGGGAGATGAAGGGTGACTCTACAGGGACTGTGTAACCAGAGCCCACAGGGTAGAGAGGGTTGTAAATGTTCCTTGCACACAGTTAATGGCATTCCACAGCCACACACACACTGATTTATAGTTCACTGTAAAGACATGCTGATCTCTATCTGTGTGTGTGTGTGTGTGAGTGTGTGCCTGCGTGTGTGTGTGTGCCTGCGTGTGTGTGTGCCTGTGTGTGTGTGTGTGTGTGTGTGTGAGTGTGTGCCGTGTGTGTGTGCGTGTTTATCCCATACAGCTGAATGACTGTGTTTGTCCCAAGTGAATTCTCAGGAGGGAAATTCCACTCCGATCCATCAGACAACTATATGAAAAGTGTCCCATCATCCACACATCACAGAGAAATGACATGTGATTCCAAAAACAATGGCTAGCACCTCTAGGTCCATCATATAAGATAGTAAAAGGCAACTTACGGTAAGAGGAAGTATCCTAGGACTGGATATGTTGAAACAGCTTCACCTTTGTCTTCTGTCTAGGTGGAATGTTAGACATACTGTTGGGGACATATT
>NW_025539435.1:0-12980 GCF_020615455.1 Coregonus clupeaformis
AAATGGACCAATATACTGCAACAGACAGTTGGGAAAGCCAATGAGGAAATGTTTTTGTTGCACCTCAATCACAGACACACACACAAGCACATCAGATAGACAGCCATGCACACCCACACACATAGGCACACACATGCAGACACAGTTCAGACTTGTGGCTCAACCAGCACCACTGGCAAACAGATTCAAGTTAGTTTTTTCTATCGCTTTGGTACTATATTCACAAGTATGTGGTACATTTTCACAACTCTCAGCACAAAACCCCAAACTGGTCACACTTGTAACGCAGTCAGTCTTTCATTCAAAACCTGTCATTGTGCATTCATTTGGATTGTAAACATCTCTCACCACACAACCATTGATTCAAAATATAAGTTTATTGTGAAATGTAATGATAACATTGGTTTAATCACCGAAACACAACATAATGATGATATCTTTTCAATTTAGTCGTTTTAATTACCAGTTAATCCAATAGCAAACAATGCAAGATACGTCTTTCAAATGGCCCTTAGAAGTGCTGACAGTAATATGCTACAATACTGTAAATCACACCGTTTTCACATTAGGCAATACACTGACATTACCCTAAAACATTGACAGAAATCTATAATTTCCATAATATCTATCCAATGTGTAATCAAAGGTGTGATCAATGAAGACATCCTCTACAATCATTCATGCAAAAAAAACATTTGCAACATAGGTGTACTGTCTGTAATCAAATGTAAGAAATTAAATGAAACAAATTAAATGAATGAAAATAAAACATAACATTTTGCACGCATTAATTTGCATCAAGCCTGTCTTGAGCATTTGGCCATAAATTCTCATCCACATCACAGTGAATGTCTTCATTGCTCATGCACAATGGGAAAACCTTTTGGCATGGCGAATCCAAGCTTGACATTGGTCTGCATTGATGTCGTCGCATGCCTCATCCATGGCCAGAAGGAGGATGGCACGCTCATGGGGATGGCGATCGTACACCTTCCACCACCTTGCTGAAAAAAATCCTCAATAGGGTTGAGGAAAGGAGAGTATGGAGGCAGGTATAGGGTCACGAATTGGGGATGGGCCCGAAACCATGCCTGAACCACCTCTGCATGGTGGAACCTGACATTGTCCCACACAATGACATAGGTGACCCCTTCACCTTGACAGGCCTGCTCAATTTCATTAAGAAACAATGAGGTGTGCAGTGTTGTAGGATCCAAGTAATGGCCTACATCCTACCACACCATCTTCAGAGATAGCTGGAGATGTTTCCCCCCACGTTGTCCAGGCACTTGGATGGTCACGCATTGGCCGATGAGGTTTTGGCCAGTTTGAAGCCCGCTTCATCAACAAAGATATACTTGTGATGATTTACAGCAGATCAAGCACCATCACCCTCTAAAAATATATTTTGGTTAGTTATTTTTATATGATACTGTGAAGTTCCAATATGATACTGTGAAGTAGCATGTACATCAAATAGTAATAGTAATACAGTATATAGTGCTGTACCTGAACATACTCGGCCCGCAGTTGTTTCACCCGGTCGTTGTTTCTCTCAAAAGGCACCAGGTAAATGTGTTTTATAGATACCTGGTGCCTCTTCAAAAGGCGAGCAATTCAAATCAAATTTTATTTGTCACATACACGTGTTTAGCAGATGTTATTGCGGGTGTAGTGAAATGCTTGTTGGTAGGCTGATGGATGCCACATTGGCAAAGGTGTCATCGTTCTCCTCAATGGCCTACTTTATTTCAGACAGCCACACAGTGGCTTGCGAAAGTATTCACCCCCCTTGGCATTTTTCTTATTTTCCCCTTGGCATTTTTCTTATTTTGTTGCTGTCACGATAGTCGGGAACAGAGGAGGACCAAGGCGCAGCGTGGAATGCGAACATATTTATTAATTGATGATCACACGAACAAAACAACAAAACGTGACGTCCCTGGTTACATTCACAAACCAACACGGAACAAGAAACCACACCAAATGAATGCCTAACGGCTACCTAAGTATGACTCCCAATCAAGACAACGAGCTACAGCCGTCTCTGATTGGGAGCCACCCCTGGCCAACATAGATATACAAAACCAGAACAAACACAAATGAAAACTCACACCCTGGCTCAACATACTAGAGTCCCCAGAGCCAGGGCGTGACAGTTGCCTTACAGCCTGGAATCAAAATGGATTTTTGGGGGGTTTGTATCATTTGATTTACACAACATGCCTACCACATTGAAGATGCAAAATATTTTTTATTGTGAAACAAACAAGAAATAAGACAAAAGAACAGAAAACTTGAGCGTGCTTAACTATTCACCCCCCAAGTCAATACTTTGTAGAGCCACCTTTTTACAGCAATTACAGCTGCAGGTATCTTGGGGTATGTCTATATAAGCTTGGCACATCTAGACACTGAGATTTTTGCCCATTCTTCAAGGCAAAACTGCTCCAGTTCCTTCAAGTTGGATGGGTTCCGCTGGTGTACAGCAATCTTTAAGTCATACCACAGATTCTCAATTGGATTGAGGTCTGGGCTTTGACTAGGCCATTCCAAGACATTTAAATGTTTCCCCTTAAACCACTTGAGTGTTGCTTTAGCAGTATGCTTAGGGTCATTGTCCTGCTGGAAAGTGAACCTCTGTCCCAGTCTCAAATCTCTGGAAGACTGAAACAGGTTTCCCTTAAGAATTTCCCTGTATTTAGCGCCATCCATCATTCCTTCAATTCTGACCAGTTTCCCAGTCCCTGCCAATGAAAAACTCCCCCACAGCATGATGCTGCCACCACCATGCTTCACTGTGGGGGTGGTGTTCTCGGGGTGATGAGAGGTGTTGGGTTTGCGCCAGACATAGCATTTTCCTTGATGCCCAAAAAGCTCAATTTTAGTATCATCTGACCAGAGTACCGTCTTCCATATGTTTGGGGAGTCTCCCACATTCCTTTTTTCTTTAAACAATGGTTTCTTTCTGGCCACTCTTCCGTAAAGTCCAGCTATGTGGAGTGTACTGCTTAAAGTGGTCCTATGGACAGATACTCCAATCTCCGCTGTGGAGCTTTGCAGCTCCTTCAGGGTTATCTTTGGTCTCTTTGTTGCCTCTCTGATTAATGCCCTCCTTGCCTGGTCCGTGAGTTTTGGTGGGCAGCCCTCTCCTGGTAGGTTTGTTGTGGTGCCATATTCTTTACATTTTTGAATAATGGATTTAATGGTGCCCCGTGGGATGTTCAAAGTTTCGTATATTTTTTATAACCCAACCCTGATCTGTACTGCTCCACAACTTTGTCCCTGACCTGTTTGGAGAGCTCCTTGGTCTTCATGGTGCCCCTTGCATAGTGGTGTTGCAGACTCTGGGGCCTTTCAGAACAGGTGTATATATACTGAGATCTAAGTGTCACATGATCTGTCACATGATTGCACACAGGTGGACTTTATTTAACTAATTATGTGACTTCTGAAGGTAATTGGTTGCACCAGATCTTATTTATGGGCTTCATAGCAAAGGGGGTGAATACATATGCACGCACCACTTTTCCGTTATTTTATAATTTTTTGAAACAAGTTATTTTTTTCATTTCACTTCACCAATGTCCATTACATGAAATCCAAATAAAAATCAATTTAAATTACAGGTTGTAATGCAACAAAATAGGAAAAACGCCAAGGGGGATGAATACTTTTGCAAGGCACTGTATGTCATTCCTGGTCCTCATCATTTCCACCACTGCCCACTCCTGCTGGTCGGTCAGCACACGGCTCGGCCACCACCATGGCGTCTTCTGTGAATTCTGAGGGTAGAACAGAGTATACTGTCAATAGATCATTCTGTAAGAATACTGTAACATGCTTTGTGAATTTACTTTCATTACAATATGTAATTTACTGTTAATGTAATGGTAAAGCATAGTGCATATCCTGCAGACTTACCGGTTTTCTTGGTGAAATGTTCTCATGATTGAATTTACAGCTGATAATTTCAGATTGGGGTGAACTAATCTGGCAGCCTCTGCCATGGCAAGGCCTCTGTTTACCACATGGTCAACGACGATGGCCCGGACTTCATTAGTGTCACACCCTGATCTGTTTCATCTGTCTTTGTGATTGTCTCCACCCCCCTCCAGGTGTCGCCAATTTTCCCCATTATCCCCAGTGTATTTATACCTGTGTTCTCTGTTTGTCTGTTGCCAGTTCGTTTTGTTTCGTCAAGCCTAACAGCAGTTTTCCCCTTACTCCTGTCTTATCTTTTTTTTTTTTTATATATCCGACTATGATTTATTTGGTGTATCATTTCCAGGTAAATGCTCACTTTACCAGTAAGCTACCTATGACATTAACAGCCTTGTTGTTAACAGGATAGGTGTCTCAAGGGAGTCAGGCTGCCAATTCTTCCAGGTTAATGTCTCTATCTCCCCTCGAAGACTGTCAGTGTTTTGGTAATAGGTTGTGATAAGGATATAAGGGAAACACCATTCTTTGATGATAATATCCTCTGGGATACCATTGAGGAAGCATGTAGTGGGTGGACTGTCCATTGAAAAAGATCAGATAAATACCACCCTACCTCTAATGGGGCCATCCAAAAACGCATTCAAATTGACTTACTGATTACTGTATGTGTTGTGAATTACTGTACATTTTGGAATTTCCAACATTCGAGTACTACTCTCACAAGCCAGAAAGACTTCGCTTCTCAGGGGAAGCACAATGACTGAAAGCCTTACTGCTGTTTTTTCATCTACAGGGCACTATTGGTGCTACACTCACTGCACATGAAGTCTTTCCATGAGGCATTATTGATGAGGATTAAAACCACTTGACCTCAAAATGAAAAACTTTAGGCAGTTTAATTCCAATTTCAGATATGTATTATTATTATTTCTCTTGAAGACATTAAATAATAACTTGCCATAGAGTACCTTTAAAAAGTTGACAAAGACATGTAAACAGAGCTCAAAATATTGTGTTGTCGGTTGAGAACTTGAGGGTCATGTTGTTTAGAGTGGGGTCATTATTGTCCTCCGCCTGAGACTTCCCAGTTCCCACACTCAGCAGCAAAGAAGGCAGCCAAACCAGGGTGCAGACCTGGTTTGGGAGAGGTAAATGGGATACACTTCCTGGCTTGCCTCCAGAACCTCCCGGGTCTGTCTCCATGACAGGCCTCCCTTCCAGCACAGCAGGGCTGGCAGGTGCTCAGCAGCACTTGTACTGGAGCAGTCCCTCAGTATCTCACTGACTATTATCTTGAGACTTTCAGCGTCGCTGCACTCTAGCACTTCTCTCACTTTAATCAGTATGATGTTCCACTGTTTAACATCAGGATTCAAGCCTGAGAAGATGGAGTGAAGGAGCTCGGCATCATGCATCACTCTTTTGCCCACATAATCCCATCTCTTCACCAGCTTCCCATGGTTACTCTGCACCAGGTGTTGGAGGTACAGAAAGGTGATGCGCTGATAGGCTTCATCAATCACAGTCTTTTGCGTGTCCTGGTCTTTGGGAAGGTAATGGAAATGTTTTTCAATCTCTTTCATTAGATTTTCCATTTGTTCATCCTCTCTTTTGAAATACTTCTTCAAGGAAATCTGTGCAAGTTTAATTGGTTTTTCCAGGAGAAGCTTCAAAGAAAGAGCTTCCAACCCCTTAAGTGTTGAAATGGGTTTAACACAGTCAAAACTTGTCATCTATGGCAATTCTTGAAATATACAGCTTGAGTTCATTGCAGGTGTTGAAAGTCTTGAAGAAGTGCATTGTACCTGACGTGCCCATTCTTGCTTGTTTCTGAAGGTGCTTCTTTTCAACATTGACATAACTTTCCACAAAGTCCTGTAGCTCTTGCCAACAGACTATTTGGACCTTGAGCGTCATAGTTTGGCTCATCATCTTTGCTTTCTGGAGCACAGCATTGATGCACTGAATGACATCCAGATGCAGTTGGATAAAGGCCTCGTCTCCAGAGACACACACCTTTCTACCTGACTCCTCATTCTGAAGGATCCTCCACAGTGATGTAGAGATGTCCTCCTGCACAGTGGCCAGGAGTTTCTGTCAGAAGGAGAAGGTCAACTGCATGTAGAGCCTCATCCCAGAGGTCAGGGTGTCCTAGCAGCTCCTGACTAGAAAAACAACCCAGATGTTATGCTGTTTCACTCACCAATTACTGCTTTAGTATCAGAATCAGTACTATACCATCACAGTGAGAGTGAATAAGCGAGATAGAGGGAGTGCGGGTGGGACAGGGTACCTCAAGTATGTGTGTAGTACCCAGTCAAGAACTGTGAAGGCCTCTTTTTTGTGTTGACATGCTGTAGGATCTGATGTAGACAGTCAAACATACGCTGATGATAGCAAGCAATCAAACACTAAAGCAACTGAGCCTCTTTGAGCTGGGGTGCCAACCTCAGAAGCTCCACTAGCACAGGTCTTTGCACCTCTATCAGGTAGCAATCCAGCTGATTCACAGTGTTCCCTGCTGGCAGTTTGGTGAAGTGTTTGTCCACAGACGCTTCAATAAGATGAAAGTACCTCTGGAGCAAGACTTCTGGGTGTGTATCGTCCTTCTTCTGAGCCTCATGGCACATAATCTCTTCCTGTGGCCCCTCCAAATTAGCTTCAAGTCTCTCTTGAGGGACATCATGGCTGACCCTCAAAGCTTCTGCAAGTACATTGAGCAACGACTATCCCTTCTCCTGACCCCCCCTGATCGTCCAACTCCTGATGGTTGTTAAAGCCATTCTCCATGTAGGGGTTCCCATACCCCACATTCCCGGTTTGGTCCTCTTCTATGAATAATACCATTAATGCAATGCATTATTATTATTTTTTTTTGGGGGGGTAGATCAGCTTTAATATTGCAGATAGATTGTAACTTCCATCAGTGTAATTGTCTGCATCTCTTCCAGTCCCCCATATGTTTTTCTTCTCACATATATATATATATATATATATACATTCATATATACAGTGGAGGAAAAAAGTATTTAGTCAGCCACCAATTGTGCAAGTTCTCCCACTTAAAAAGATGAGAGAGGCCTGTAATTTTCATCATAGGTACACGTCAACTATGACAGACAAAATGAGAGAAAACATTTCCAGAAAATCACATTGTAGGAGTTTTAATGAATTTATGTGCAAATTATGGTGGAAAATAAGTATTTGGTCAATAACAAAAGTTTCTCAATACTTTGTTATATACCCTTTGTTGGCAATGACACAGGTCAAACGTTTTCTGTAAGTCTTCACAAGGTTTTCACACACTGTTGCTGGTATTTTGGCCCATTCCTCCATGCAGATCTCCTCTAGAGCAGTGATGTTTTGGGGCTGTCGCTGGGCAACAAGGACTTTCAACTCCCTCCAAAGATTTTCTATGGGGTTGAGATCTGGAGACTGGCTAGGCCACTCCAGGACCTTGAAATGCTTCTCACGAAGCCACTCCTTCGTTGCCCGGGCGGTGTGTTTGCGATCATTGTCATGCTGAAAGACCCAGCCACGTTTCATCTTCAATGCCCTTGCTGATGGAAGGAGGTTTTCACTCAAAATCTCACGATACATGGCCCCATTCATTCTTTCCTTTACACGGATCAGTCGTCCTGGTCCCTTTGCAGAAAAACAGCCCCAAAGCATGATGTTTCCACCCCCATGCTTCACAGTAGGTATGGTGTTCTTTGGATGCAACCCAGCATTATTTGTCCTCCAAACACGACGAGTTGAGTTTTTACCAAAAAGTTCTATTTTGGTTTCATCTGACCATATGACATTCTCCCAATCCTCTTCTGGATCATCCAAATGCACTCTAGCAAACTTCAGACGGGCCTGGACATGTACTGGCTTAAGCAGGGGGACACGTCTCGCACTGCAGGATTTGAGTCCCTAGCGGCGTAGTGTGTTACTGATGGTAGGCTTTGTTACTTTGGTCCCAGCTCTCTGCAGGTCATTCACTAGGTCCCCGCGTGTGGTTCTGGGATTTTTGCTCACCGTTCTTGTGATCATTTTGACCTCACGGGGTGAGATCTTGCGTGGAGCCCCAGATCGAGGGAGATTATCAGTGGTCTTGTATGTCTTCCATTTCCTAATAATTGCTCCCACAGTTGATTTCTTCAAACCAAGCTGCTTACCTATTGCAGATTCAGTCTTCCCAGCCTGGTGCAGGTCTACAATTTTGTTTCTGGTGTCCTTTTGACAGCTCTTTGGTCTTGGCCATAGTGGAGTTTGGAGTTGTGGACAGGTGGTTGTGGACAGGTGTCTTTTATACTGATAACAAGTTCAAACAGGTGCCATTAATACAGGTAACGAGTGGAGGACAGAGGAGCCTCTTAAAGAAGAAGTTACAGGTCTGTGAGAGCCAGAAATCTTGCTTGTTTGTAGGTGACCAAATACTTATTTTCCACCATAATTTGCAAATAAATTCATAAAAAATCCTACAATGTGATTTTCTGGAGAATAAAAATGCTCAATTTGTCTGTCATAGTTGACGTGTACCTATGATGAAAATTACAGGCCTCTCTCATCTTTTTAAGTGGGAGAACTTGCACAATTGGTGGCTGACTAAATACTTTTTTTCCCCACTGTGTATATATATATATATATATATATATATATATATATACATCCTTAAAAAATATATATTTCCCTTTATTACTTTTCAACCCCACCACCCCTTCCCTAATTGGAGTAACTAGTGAACAACAATGCTTAGGCCTCTACTTCCAGCGTATACATACTATATACATTTTATGGACACAGTCAATTCTACAATAATTATATTTTGTTTGTTTTTACTCCTGAACTTCCTCAACCTTCTCCGATCATTTTCATGATGTCCATCTGGTTTGCTTCTATATGCCATATCTTTCTAACTGTGCTCTTTCACAAAAGTTCTCACCTATAACCTATATATTTATTATGTACACACGCTTTACATTAGTTATCTTGTTGTTATTAGTTGTTATTAGTCCCATCCTTCAACTCTATTCAACACCTCCCATCTATCTCTTAACACTATTTACTTCTATTTGCCATATATTTTTCAACTGTACTGTGATGTTTTACAAAAGTTCTGAACCCTTCTATTCTCATTGTTTCTACAGATTGTAAATTGAAAATATTTTTTTTGGGCTAAAGGTATTATTATATTATTGATCGATTGACTATGACTTTTCAGATCACCCAGTAGTGCTATCTGCAGGGTTAGCTCCAGGTAAATATTGCAATCCTTTAGCCATTCCTGGACTGTGTCCAAAAACAAGCTACAAATAGACAGTACCAAAACAAATGATCTAATGATTCTGTCTCTTCGCAGCAAAATCTGCAGACCTGGGAAGATTGTATCCCCCATATAAATAACATTCTATTGGTAGCAAGAATTTTGTATAATAATATCAATTGAAAAATTATACGTTTTGAATCCGGCGTCGTTTTGCATATCAGTTCATAAACACTATGCCATGGAATCGGTATGTCAAAAATCTCTTCCCAACTATTTTGCAATCTATATGGGATGGCTGTCAATCCTTTGGTCCTTAAATGAAATGGGTATACTTTTTTATTTATCACAATTTTCTTTAACCAATTATGTTCTTTAATGCAGGGCCGACAGACAAGTTCCTTACTTTTTCCCCCTTCCACTTTCCTCTTCCATTTTTGCAGTAATGCGGCAATTATTTGGTTGTAATTTTGGGTAGAGCAAACATTTCCATACGTTTTTTTTAGCTGCATGTACGACATAACTCCACCAGTCCTACCTATGATATAATTTACGAAGATTATACCTTTTTTAAACAGTTTTTCAAAAAATAATGTTTTTTTATCAATTAATATATTTTAGTTTAACCACAATATTTGTTGCATTATTTGTTCTGTCGTTTCTGGAGGATTAGATTGAAATTGCAACCAAGTTTCTATGGCTTGTTTTAGAAATAGTGATATTTGGGAGATGATTTCCTTTTCAAATAACTGAAAGTGAGAGGTTGTAATCTGAATAAAGGGAAAAAGGCCGTTCTTGAACATTGGGTGAGACAATCTTACTGATTTGCTAGAGAACCCATTCGGATTTAAGTATAACTTTTGTATGACTGAAGCTTTTAGTGATAGGTCTAATGCTTTAATATTTAATCATTTCTGTCCTCCGAATTCATATTCATTACATACTGTAAATAGGCCTGTTTAATTTTGTCTGGCTTGCCGTTCCAAATAGAATTCTCATATAATTCAAAAAACTGTTCGCTAGGCGTAGGGAAGACCATAAGCAATTAGGTAAACTGGGATAATACTAAAGAGTTAATCAGGGGGAGTTTTCCACAAATTGACAGGTATTTACCTTTCCATGGTAGTAAGATCTCATCTATTTTTGCTAACTTTCTATTAAAATGTATTGGAGTGGAATCATTTATTTCATTTGGGATATGTATTCCGAGTATATCCGCATCACCATCAGACCATTTTATTGGTAAACTACATGGTAATGTAAAAATTGTATTTTTTAGTGATCCAATACGTAATATAGTACATTTATTATAATTTGGTTGTAATCCAGAGAGGTTAGAAAATGTATCTAGATCCTCTATGAGGCTGTGGAGGGATTCAAGTTGTGGATTTAAAAGAAAACATGAATCATCAGCGTACAATGACACCTTTGTTTTTAAGCCCTGGATTTCTAATCCCTTGATATTATTGTTGGATCTGATTTTAATAGCTAACATTTCGATGGCCATAATAAATAGATACAGTGGGGAGAACAAGTATTTGATACACTGTCGATTTTGCAGGTTTTCCTACTTACAAAGCATGTAGAGGTCTGTAATTTTTATCATAGGTACACTTCAACTGTGAGAGACGGAATCTAAAACAAAAATCCAGAATATCACATTGTATTTTATTGCATGACATAAGTATTTGATACATCAGAAAAGCATAACTTAATATTTGGTACAGAAACCTTTGTTTGCAATTACAGAGATCATACGTTTCCTGTAGGTCTTGACAAGGTTTGCACACACTGCAGCAGGGATTTTGGCCCACTCCTCCATACCTTCTCCAGATCCTTCAGGTTTCGGGGCTGTCGCTGGGCAATACGGACTTTCAGCTCCCTCCAAAGATTTTCTATTGGGTTCAGGTCATAGGCCACTCCAGGACCTTGAGATGCTTCTTACGGAGCCACTCCTTAGTTGCCCTGGCTGTGTGTTTCGGGTCGTTGTCATGCTGGAAGACCCAGCCACGACCCATCCCCACTGTATGCCGATAATGGACAACCTTGTTTCACTCCTCTTGACAGTTTAAAACTTTCGGAGAAATAGTCATTATTGACTATTTTACACCTAGGGTTACTATACATGATTTTAGCCCATTTTATAAGAGATTCTCCAAAATTGAAATGCTCCAGGAATGTATATACAGTGGGGGAAAAAAGTATTTAGTCAGCCACCAATTGTGCAAGTTCTCCCACTTAAAAAGATGAAAGAGGCCTGTAATTTTCATCATAGGTACACGTCAACTATGTCAGACAAAATGAGATATTTTTTCTCCAGAAAATCACATTGTAGGATTTTTAATGAATTTATTTGCAAATTATGGTGTAAAATAAGTATTTGGTCAATACCAAAAGTTTCTCAATACTTTGTTATATACCCTTTGTTGGCAATGACACAGGTCAAACGTTTTCTGTAAGTCTTCACAAGGTTTTCACACACTGTTGCTGGTATTTTGGCCCATTCCTCCATGCAGATCTCCTCTAGAGCAGTGATGTTTTGGGGCTGTCGCTGGGCAACACGGATTTTCAACTCCCCTCCAAAGATTTTCTATGGGGTTGAGATCTGGAGACTGGCTAGGCCACTCCAGGACCTTGAAATGCTTCTTACGAAGCCACTCCTTCGATGCTCGGGCGGTGTGTTTGGGATCATTGTCATGCTGAAAGACCCAGCCACGTTTCATCTTCAATGTCCTTGCTGATGGAAGGAGGTTTTCACTCAAAATCTCACGATAAATGGCCCCATTCATTCTTTCCTTTACACGGATCAGTCGTCCTGGTCCCTTTGCAGAAAAACAGCACCAAAGCATGATGTTTCCACCCGCATGCTTCACAGTAGGTATGGTGTTCTTTGGATGCAACTCAGCATTCTTTGTCCTCCAAACACGCGAGTTGAGTTTTTACCAAAAAAGTTCTATTTTGGTTTCATCTGACCATATGACATTCTCCCAATCCTCTTCTGGATCATCCAAATGCACTCTAGCAAACTTCAGACGGGCCTGGACATGTACTGGCTTAAGCAGGGGGACACGTCTGGCACTGCAGGATTTGAGTACCTGGCGCGTAGTGTGTTACTGATGGTAGGCTTTGTTCCTTTGGTCCCTACTCTCTGCAGGTCATTCACTAGGGTCCCCCGTGTGGTTCTGGGATTTTTGCTCACCGTTCTTGTGATCATTTTGACCCCACGGGGGTGAGATCTTCGCGTGGAGCCCCAGATCGAGGGGAGATTATCAGTGGTCTTGTATGTCTTCCATTTCATAATAATTGCTCCCACAGTTGATTTCTTCAAACCAAGCTGCTTACCTATTGCAGATTCAGTCTTCCCAGCCTGGTGCAGGTCTACAATTTTGTTTCTGGTGTCCTTTTGACAGCTCTTTGGTCTTGGCCATAGTGGAGTTTGGAGTGTGACTGTTTGAGGTTGTGGACAGGTGTCTTTTATACTGATAACAAGTTCAAACAGGTGCCATTAATACAGGTAACGAGTGGAGGACAGAGGAGCCTCTTAAAGAAGAAGTTACAGGTCTGTGAGAGCCAGAAATCTTGCTTATTTGTAGGTGACCAAATACTTATTTTCCACCATAATGTGCTAATAAACTCATTAAAAATCCTACAATGTGATTTTCTGGAGAAAGTAAATTCTCAATTTGTCTGTCATAGTTGACGTGTACCTATGATGAAAATTACAGGCCTCTCTCATCTTTTTAAGTGGGAGAACTTGCACAATTGGTGGCTGACTAAATACTTT
>NW_025539436.1:0-12971 GCF_020615455.1 Coregonus clupeaformis
TTTGAGTATGATCATAGTCTGCTAATGGAAAAATGTATGTGTTATGGCTTTACACCCTTGCTATATTGTGGATAAATAGTTACCTTTCTAACAGAACACAGAGGATTAATGGAAGCCACAAATCAGGTAGAATCAGGATTTTTCCAGGCAGCTGTCTAGGCCCCTTACTTTTTTCAATCTTTATTAATGACATGCCACTGGCCTTGAGTAAAGCCAGTTTGTCTATGGTATGGACATAAACACTATACACTGAAAACATAGGAGTGAAATCACTGCAACAAAGAGCTGCAGTTTGTTTCAGAATGGGTGGCAAGGATAAGTTAGTGTACTGGGCCCTGGCTCTGGGGACTCTTAAATGCTGAGCCAGGGTGTGGATTTTCTATGTTGTGTTTTCTATGTTTTTGTTCTAGATCGTTTGATCTTTGTTGGCTGGTGGTTCCAATCAGAGACAGCTGTAGCTCGTTGTCTTGGATTGTGGACCATATTTAGGCAGCCTGTTGGCTCAGTTCATTGGTGGGATCTTGTCTGCAAAGGTTTGTGTTGTGTAACCTCAGGATTCACGAGGTGTAGGGACACTAAAAATGCACGCATCACGCTGCGCCTTGGTCGTGTTTCAGTCAACGATCGCGACAGAAGATCCCACCCTAAGAGGACCAAGCAGCGTGCCCAGAGGAGAAGATGGCGATGTCGCAGGTGGGGCAACAGGGTTTGGGAGGAGATATTCGCGGGAAAGCATGGGCAAAGGTGAATGCCCAGACAAGAGAGGAGAATCAGGAGGCGCGCTTACAGAGAATGAGCAGCGGCAACGCAGAGGGTACCGGCCGAGGAGGAAGTTGAGAGAGAGCCCCCTCATTTTTTTTTGGGGGCTAAAGGGGGTGGTTGGGCGTGAGCACGCCACTGTGTCAGCGAGTGTTCGGCACAGTCCTGTACGTCCTGTGCTAGCACCACGCACGTGCCGTGCTAAGGTGGGCATGCAGCCAGGACGGGGTGTGCCGGCTCAACGCCGTGGCTCCAGTACCCTCCTCGGTCCCGTGCAGATATCCTGCGCCAGTGCCACGTGCTGTGGCGCCCACAGTACGAGTGCACAGCTCTGTACGTCCTGTGTGTTGATGCCTCACACATATTGTGTGGAAACAGGCATTCAGCCAGGACGGGTTGTGTAGCTCTCGCTCAGACCTCCAGCTGCTCCACAGTCCGGCCCGGGCCTGCTCTGGGCCCCCGCACCAAGCCAGTGGTGCGCCGTCGCCAGCCCAGTCCGGCCTGTTCCTGTCCTCACCAAAGCCAGCAAGGCGCTGCCGCCAGCCCGGTCCGGCCTGTTCTGTCCTCGCACCAGGGCCAGTGGTGCGCGTGCTCAGCCCGGTCGGCCGGGTTCCGTCCTCGCACCAAGCCAGTGGTGTAGTGGTCGGCCTGCTCTGCTCCCCGCACTGGGCCAGTGGTGGGCGCCGTCAGCCCGGCCGGCCTGCTCTTGTCCCTCGCACCAAGCCAGTGGTGCGCTGCTGTCAGCTGCCGTTGCTCCCCGCACCAAGCCAGTGGTGCGCGTGCTCAGCCCGGTCCGTTCCTGGTTGCTCCCGCACCAAGCCAGTGGTGCGCTATGCCAGCCCGGTTCGCCCGTTTCTGCCCCCACTGCCAGTGGTGCGCGTATCCAGGACGGCCCGCGCCTGTTCCACTGGAAGCCTGGTCGGCACCGGTCAGCTGCTCCACCGAGCCAGAGCAATCCGCCTCCACCGGGTCGGGTCCAACTCCAGTCAGCGATCCACTCCGAACAGAGAACTGGCCCACGTGTCAGTCCAGCTCCGGTCAGCGTGAAGCAGATCCAGACCAAGGGGCGCAAACGGGGTGGAGAGAGAGTGGTGGTCGCGCTCGACGATCCGGCCGGGCAAGCGAACAATGCCCACCAGCCCTCTCATGTGTTTGTGTGGCGCGCCGCCACACAAAACAACACTCTTAAATGTTGAGCCAGGGTGTGGATTTCTTTTCTATGTTGTGTTTTCTATGTTTTTGTTCTAGATATTTTGATCGAGTTGGCTAGGTGGTTCCAATCAGAGACAGCTGTAGTGTGTTTGATTGGGGACCATACTCTAGCAGCCTGTTGGCTCCAGTTCATTGGTGGGATCTTGTTCCTTGCAAAGGTTTGTGTTGTGTAACCTCAGGACTTCACGTATCGTTTGTTGTTTTTGTTCGCGTGTTAAGTACTAATTAATGTACGCTTATCACGCTAAGCCTTGGTCCGTGTCTTCAGTCAACGATCGTGACATTAGTCCTAAATATTTCAAAACACAAAAGCATTGTATTTGGGACAAATCATTCACTAAACCCTTAACCTCAACTAAATCTTGTAATAAATAATGTGGAAATTGAGCAAGTTGAGGTGATTTAAACTGCTTGGAGTAACCCTGGTAATGCTTTTCCAAATGCTTCAGCAAAGCAGAGTAAAGTTATTATTACACCATTTGCAAACATCAGCAAAATCAATAGACATCAGACACTACAATACAAATACAAAGTTAACTTCATCTGTGCATTATTACAATTAGTTGAAATAGGGCATGTTAGCTCTACATTAGAGAATTGGTGAAGGCATTTGCTGTTTAGTTCAGTATTGCTTTACCAACCTAACATTTAGAATCAGATCAGTGATTAAAAGAAGAAAGACAAAGTAACACTATCATTCCAGTTGGTTGATAATTATTCAATGCTAATGAGTTACCACTGAACATATATCTAACTTGAATATTTCCTCATGTTATTTTCAGATTTATTTATTTGAATAGATTAGAACATAAAACAAATTAACATTTGAACCAGTTATTCCATACAATATTTCGAAGTTTAAATCAACTTTAGAAACAATTGGCTGATTTCCCATTGGCACCTATGACTGGTTCTTGGTCCCCTTTTGCTCCCCGGTTACGTTTTTTTTTGTGCCTAGAAATGCCCCTTAGAATTTTGTGTATAAAGATTGGGACTGGAGCCTCACAGACAACAGGTTGTGCTACTACTACTACTACTACATTTACATTTACATTTACTACTACTACTACTACTACTACTACTACTACTACTACTACTACTACTACTACTAAAACCACCACTACTACTAATACTATTAACAGACAACATTACCTATTGAAGGGATGAGGGTGCTGTAGCTTTGCTGGTGTTTCTGTTCTGTCTGTTTGGGGCATGGGCCAAGGGAGAGAGGAGAAGGGATTGGACCAGAATACTCCATTCTACCCTTGACCATCTATGGGATGAGATTAAGATTCTGAAAAACTACACTCGACACCACAATAAGAAGAGTGGATAGGGTGGAGAAAAATAATGAAGGTATTGTAATAATACACATACATAGAGGGAGAAGGCAAGTAATGAAAGATGATTGATCAAATTTAGTAATTTATTTTCTATGCTATTTTAGTCCTGGATGCCAAATTGAAAGCAGTAAGATCAAGTTGAGGAACTGACGAACACGACAGCAGGTATTATCAAATGTAGGATATTTGTTACAATATGGGATGGCTTTTCTAAATGCCTTTTCACAAACTCTTGCAGGGTGGTACCTAGCACCAAGATCATTACATAATGAAATCAATTATTTTCATGGTTTAGCCTTGAACTCCAAATTGACAGCCAGTGAGAGAAGGGGCATGCATAGACATTTGGGGAGGGCAGGTGCTTAAAATAAAAAGGGCAAAAGAAATGTGCACCTGGAATTCACAACATAGTCTCTACCAACTGCCTCTGTATCCAAAAATGTCTAAAATGTATAGGCTAATTATTTCTATAACACTCACTTGTCATCACACATTGTAAGGAAGGTATTACCAGTGACCTCAGGCCTACTAACTAGAGACGAATCAGCGTACGATTGACATCAAAAGAATGGTTATCAGCTGATCATAGCAAATGATGATGGGAATCTGCTAGCTAGTTAACTAAATAGTTAGAAGCAAACTCGCTTACTTGATTTGTGTTGTTCTGCTGCTGACATCTGCCTCAAGCAGTCGAATTGGCCCCTGTCCTAACAATGAGAGAGAGACGTATGACAGATCCAACTCAAAAGTAGCGTACTTTCAGATTCAAACTCTCCGCCTCCAGCGCCTGTAGCCAGTGGTACTGCATGCAGAAGTAAATGATGTGCAATGTGTTAGTTTGATGTGCAATTAGTTACATTTAAAATACATACAATGTAAAAGGCCTCAAAATTTAACAAATGAATAAAAGACAAAAACTCATTATGCTGCAAGGGCACTTTTCATAGGAGGGCTAAAGAGCATGTGCTCGGGCACTGGTTAAGCCCTATCTGTGCACGTGTCTAAATGGAGAGCCAGCTGGAGGAACTGAAAGGAAAGAATGTAGGTGGCTAAAACATTTTATTTACCATAGCGTTTACCTGAATATATGGAACGTTCAGTGATAAGACAGCCAGTGACAGACAGGTGGAGGAACTAAAGAAAGGGAATATACAATGAAAGGACAGGACTTGTACAGTATAAACTCACATGATTCACTGTTATTTTCCTACTTTGTGATTTTAGCCTTGAAGGACAGACTGAGTTCACGTGAGAGGCAGTAGTGAACTGGGGAAAGAGAATGCAGGTAATAGTTAATGACATAATGTTCAATAGAAAAATACACAGCTCTGTACTGGATATTGCCTATTGTGGAAGTTGACATGCATTATCAATGATATTTATATAATTCAAGGCCAATCAGTAGAATTGTCAGCCCTGGAAACCAGAGCGACAGCCACGAGAATCAGGTGGAGGAACTGGAAGAAAGAGAATGCAGGTAAGATAAGAAATTATGAACTAATGGAAATGTGTGAGAGCTGGTGTGGTGTTTTTGGTTATGTTCATTAAAAGGAAAGATACAACATAACAAATGTCGCTGTGCGTAGTAGATCACTGGGTGTTGACGCATCGGTGGCGAACCAACACCAGATTCAACGCAGTATAATTTGTGGATACAAACAATCTGTGCACTCTAAAGTTGAATTGGGTGTTCATAAACAGGGCTGGATTACTGAAGGGGCATGCAGGGCCAGTGTCCAGGGCTGGAGGTTGGGGGGCCCTAGATAGCATATGATAGCAAAACTCACATAGCATATGATAGCAAAACTCTACATAGCATATGATAGCAAAACTCACATAGCATATGATAGCAAAACTCACATAGCATATGATAGTAAACCTGCACAATTTCCTTTCAGCCTCATGGCAAATGTATAGAATAGCAGGAAATTAGCTTTAAAACTACAACATTTCCTCTTAGCCTCATGACAAAATGTGTAGAATAGCATTATAAAACATCAAATTTTTCTCTCTGCACCATTTTTTATTTTAACTTAAAATCCTGTGTTTCAAATGTCAAACAGTTTTGTTATATTTCAGTCTTCTTCTGATGCAAACTCAAAATGTAATACATTTCAACTCTATATCTGACATGGTACAGGCTTGTTTAAGACTACCAAGAATCACTCTGTGTAAACCCTGATTTAGCCCACTGCAGTAAAAGTTTAAGTGCTTGATCCCTGCTATCCCTAAAGGGAGATTTACTTCTAACAATTCGCTAGAAGTAAATATATATGAACAATTTACTTGTGAATACAAATTTATACGTCGGAAGTGTGTTGGAGGCTGCTGCCAGTTGAAATTCCTGGAGAATCTGATGGTCTGCTGGTTAACCTCCTTCGCCACTCAGACAATCACGAGCCAATCACCACACAGCACGGGGTAAGTTCCTAACCCAAGGACAGAAAGCCACTGCTGAATATTATGAAGGCGATATCATCATTTGATTTCTGAAAAATGTTGTGGGTAACAGCATAACTCATCTGTATTTATTACCTACAGCCCAAAGAATTTTGGGGTACCTCACCAGCATTTTGACCAGAAATTAGACTTCTCTGAATGAATTTTGTACCCCCTGAGGCAGTTTATGATCCCAGGGGCTCAAGACGCCGATGAAGAAGAGTGGGCTTTAAGTCTGACTCCAGGAGGCGTGCATACTATCCACCTCTTCCGAGTATATTACTCGCCAATGTTCAGTCCCCTGGACAACAAGTAGATGAGCTCAGGGCGAAGATCTGCTTCCAGAGAGAGACATCAGGACTGTAACACACTCTGTTTCACGAATATGGCTCTCTCCGGATGCAATGTCTCCTCCATTCAGCCAGCGGGGTTTCCGTACAGCGCGTGACAGGAAGAAAGAACTCTGGTGAAAAAGAAAAGGCGGAGATATATGTATGATTAACTACTCATGGTGTGATTGTGGTAACGACAGTAATTAAGTCGATTGTTTCCAATCTGGCATATGTCACCATCAAATGCGTCACATTACCTCCCGAGAGAATTATCTTCAGTCATGTCAGGCCATGTATATTCCTCAAGCCAACACCGTGATTGCTCTGAAAGAACTACACTGAACTTTGTGCAAACTGGAAACCGGATATCCTGAGGCCACATTTATTGTAGTTGAGATTTAATAAAGCAATTAGGAAAAGTACCAAAGTTTTATCAACACATCTACTGCGCTACTTCCCTCCGGGTTGGCTACAAGGCCCTGCTGGGCCTCCCTTCTCGGCAAATCAGATCACGCCTTCATTCTGCTCATCCACCCCCTATAGGCAGAAACTTAAACAGGAAGTGCCCGGTATGACGTTCAACGTGCTGGTCTGACCAATCGAATTTATGCTTCAAGATTGTTTTGATCATGCGGAATGGGATATGTTCAGAATAGGATTGATGTGTACACTGACTCTGTGACTGAGTTATCAGGAAGTGCATAGAGGATGTTGTTCCCACTGTGACGATTAGAAACTTATCCAAACAAAAACCCTGTGGATAGATGTCAGCATTCACAAAGAAACTGGAAAGGCGAACCCACCGTAATTAACCACAAGCAAGGTGACTGGGAACATGGACAAGTATAAACAGTTAGCTATGCCCCGTAAGGCAATAAAACAGGATGTAGTAAGAGACAAAGTGGAGTGCAATTCAACACCTCAGACACGAGACATATGTATGGACTCAGACCATAACAGATTACAGAGGCGAAAGCCAGCCATGTCACGATCACTGACACACCTTGCTCCTGGACAGGCTAAACACCTTCTTTGCCCGCTTGAGGAAACACAGTGCCGCCGACCGGAGCCCTCGTTTCCGTGGCCGACCTGAGTAAGACATTTGTGCAGCAAACCTCGCATGGCTGCCGGCCCAGGACGGCATCCTGGGCTGCGTCCGCCCTCAGGGCATGTGCAGACCAGCTGGCTGGAGTGTTTACGGACATTTAATCACTCCCTATCCCAGTCTGTTGTCCCCACTTATGTTTCAAGATGTCCACCATTGTTCTTGTACTGAAGAAAGCGAAGGTAACTGAACTTAATGACTATTCTGTTATCAGGAAAGTGCTTTGAGAGGCTAGTTAAGGATCATATTACATCCACCTTACCCAACAACCTGGACCCACTACAATTTGCATACTGCCCCAACAGATCTACGTAGACGCCAACGCACACTGCCTATCCCTTCTGGACAAGAGAAATACCTGTGTAATGGTCGCGTTCATTGACTACAGCTCATCCTCCAACACAATAGTGCCCTCTAAGCTCGTCATTACCAAGCTCTTGGGGCCCTGGGTCCTAACCCCGCCTCTGTGCAACTGGGTCCTGGACTTGACGGGCCGGGACCCCCAGGTGGTGAAGGTAGGCAACAACACCTCTGCTACTCTGATCCTCAACACGGGGGCCCGGAAGAGTGTGCATGTAGCCTCCTGTGCTCCCTGTTCACCCATGACTTCATGGCCACGCACGCCTCCAACTCCAATCTGTCACGGTTCAGACAGACGAAATTGGTGAGGACCACAATTATGTCACACCAGAAAGTTTGATAAACTTAAGGGAAAAGGGAAGTAGGGAGTGAAGAAGGTCAGTATACAGGGATCCCGCTCCACGCGCTGGGGTCTGTGCCTGCCCAGTGGCAGCGATGCGTCCATGAAGCCGGTGGTGGGTGGTCAGAAGTCCTGGGGGGAGACACAGACACAACAGGGCGGAATGAAACCAGGCAGCAGTACAGTTCAAGGAAATCCAAAATACGTAGTAGCAAGGCAGAAGGCTGGTCAGAGTTAATGGGATTGAAGAGTAGGTCAGAGTAGCAATGGCAGAAGCAGGTTGGATCTCCTGAGGCAGGAAGAGCATCCAAAAACAGGCAGGTGGGTCACAAAACCAGGTGAGCAGAGAAGCGCGAGTGAAACAGGTTCGGGTGTGAGCTTTGCAGACGATCTGACACCGGAGAGCTGAAAGACAGGGCCTTAAATACTGGGAGAGGTTAGTGGGTAATGCAGCGCAGCTGGCAGAGTAATTAGAGCGAGCAGAGCAGGGACAGGTGGAGCTTAGTTAGGCTGAGTAGAGAGAGGGAGGTGAGCAGAGGAAGCAATAAGGGGTAACCCGGTGGAGTGAGAGGGCTCATGACAGAACCCCCAAGGGACGGCCCAGAAGTCCTAAGAGCAACCACCACGCCGGGCGGGAGGAGGGGAGCCGAGGAGCTAGGAACCCCTCCCGAACGGTCCGAGTGAACGCTCATCCTCGGAGGAAGCCGGAGGGCCGGGGGAGATGGCCAGGTCCCGAGACAGGATCAGGCATAGGACAGGAAGCCGAGGGGGAGTTAGGGACCCTGGGCGGACGGATTGCAGGTTGATCAGGATGCCGTTGGTGGAAAGTGGATGAGAGTCATCTACTAATCCGACTAGCTGGCACCCAGGCTCTTTCCTCGTAGCCTCCCAGTCACCGAGGTACTGGAGAACCCTGGCCCTCCGTTGGACCGAAGCAGGCGGCGGACGGTAAACCAGACCACCATCGACGAGCCGGTGGAGGAGAGGAGGACCAGGCGCAGCAGGACCAGCGGACTCTCATGGATGGGCGACCCAGGACACATGGAAAGTGGGGTGCACCCTCAGGAATTAGGCAGTTGAGCCGACAGCAGTTGGGCTAATCACTCTTAAGTGATAGGGAATGGGCCAATGAACCGAGGTGCCAGCTTCTGCGACTCCACCCTGAGTGGCAGGTCTTTCGAAGGACAACCACAATCTCTTTGACCAACATGGTAGTGGAGAGGAAATTCTCCCACGGTTGGCCCCGGTAGTGTAGCTGGCAACGGACCTGAGGAGGGTGGTTGGCCAGGACCAGGTGCGGCGACAACGACGGGCAAAAGCAAGTGCAGATGTGGGCAAGTAACCCCCTCCTCCTGGCTGGCAAATAGAGGAGGCTGGTATCCATAAACACATTGGAAAGGGGACATACCGATGGCAGAGCAGGTAGAGAATTGTGTGCGTACTCCACCCATGTCAATTGCTGCGACTAGAGTGGGGGTTGCGGGAAGTCATGCATCGCAGTGCCTTCTCGAGCTCCTGATTAGCCCGCTCTGACTGCCCATTGGATTGGGGATGGAATCCGGAAGTCAGACTGACTGTGGCTCCCAGCAGGTGACAGAACTCCCCTTCCAAAAAGCTGGAGGAGAATTGTGGACCACGGTCAGAAACAACATCCCTTGGCAGTCCGCGTGGATCTGAAGACGTGTTCAGGACCTCACCTGGGCGGTCCCTTGGCGGTTGGGAGCTTGGGGAGGGGAATGAAGTGTGCCATCTTGCTGAAACGGTCAACGATGTGAGAATGGGACGGCCGTGCCACTTGGAAGGGGGCAGCCCCGTGACAAAGTCAAGGGCGAATGTGAGACCAGGGACGCCTGGGCACAGGCAGGCTGCAGCAATCCGGGGCGGGGGCTGGTGCAGGACGACTTGTGTTGGTTGCAGATGGGGAGTTGACGACTCCCGTGACATCCCTCCTCAGAGAGGGCCACCAGAACCTCTGGGCGAGCAGGTTGTAAGTGCGGGTGGAGCCAGGGTGACAAGCTAGGCGGAGTATGTCCCCACTGAATGACCTGGGACCTCAGGTCTTCGGGGACAAAAAGGCGGTCAGCTGGGCAAGTGCTGGGACCTGGCTGGGAAAGATGAGAGCCTCCAGCACCTGGGGTTCCTCAACAGCCCAGGTCAGAGCTGCAACGATGCAGGGACTTGGCAGAACTGACACAGGGTCCTTGGAGGGGGGTGTATCCTTCTGGAAATGGAGGGAGAGGGCGTGGGCTTGGTAAAGGGTGATCCAGGCCGGTATGACAGAGTGAAATTAAACCTGGTGAAGAACAGGCCAGGGACTGCTCGGGAGTTCAACCGCTTGGCCGCATGGATGTACTCAATTTTATGATCGGTCCAAACGAGAAATGGAATGGTGGACCCTCCAGCCAGTGACGCCACTCCTCCAAGGCAAGTTTTACAGCCAGCAGCTCACGGTTTCAGTGTAGAATTGACTCAGAGGGGGACAACCGGGACGTGAGAAAAAGGACAGGGATGGAGCTTCCTATCCTCCGCAAAGCCCACTGAGAAATCACAGCAGCCAACTCCCACATCCGAGGCTAGCCCAATTTCACAATGAATTGGGTCACATCAGGCATCTGAGGATGGAGCGGAGGTGAACCTCAACCTTGAGGGTACTGAAGGCTTTGTCGGCGCAAGCCAACCAGCGAAGGGTTGCTTGGTGCTGGTTAGAGCAGTGAGAGGGGAGCAACTACTGTAGTTCGGATAAACTTCCTATAGAAGTTAGCAAAACCCCAGAAACTGTTGCAGCTTTCTGTTCTCCGAACTGGCCATGAAGTGACTGCTGATACTTTGGCAGGACCCATTTGGATACTTCCTTCTGCCACTATGTACCCCAGAAGGCCACTGTCTTGACGTGAAACTCACATTTCTCTCTGCCTTGGCGTAGAGGGAATTCTCAGAAGACGATGAAGGACTTGTGGACATGGGGGTGGTAGACAGGTTTGGAGTAAATTAAGATGTATCAGGTAAACGAAGACAAACTTGTTTAACATGTCCCGCAGTACATCATTCACTAGAGCCTGGAACACAGCAGGAGCATTGGTGAGGCCAAAAGGCATAACCAGATACTGCAGTGGCCTGTTGGTGTATTGAATGCGGATTTCATCATCTCCCTCCCGGATCCGCACTAGGTGGTAAGCGCTTCTGAGATCCAACTTGGTAAAAACAGTGGCTGCCTGGAGCAACTCAAAAGCAGAGGTGAGCAGAGGCAGAGGGTAACGAAGCCCACTGTGATGTCGTTGAGTCCCCCTGTAGTGATGCAGGGGCGAAGAGATCCGGCCTTCCCCACAAAGAAGAAGCCAGCACCAGCAGGAGATGAAGATGAATTGATTAATCCTCTGCGGACAGAGAGCCATTGATGTAGTCCTCCATGGATTTCTTTCAGAGCAGACAACGAATAAAGACGAATCCTTGGAGGAGCTGTTCCAGGGAGGAGGTCGATGGCACAGTCAGTATTTGTCGGTGAGGGGGCAGAGATGTGGTCTCTTGCTTTTGTTAAACACCCTCTGAGACCATGGTAGCATTCTGGGACATTGGAGAGGTCAGGAGCGGAGTTAGTAGGCACTGGCCGAGGGGGCAGGCGGCAGCAAGCAGGCAGGTTGGTGGCAGTCCTCTCCCCACTCCCTGATCACCCCGGTACCCAGTCGAGCTGAGGGTTGTGCCGGGCGGAGCCATGGGTAACCTGTGATGAGGGGTTGGCCTGGAGAGGGGAGCAGGTGAAATCTCGGATAGTTTCTTGATGGTTTGACAGACCCATCGAGACCGGGCCGCATGAGTGACCGATCCGGAAAAGTGGGTCGGGCCCAGTGCCCGGGCAGGAATAGGAGGTGTCAAACGGAGTTCTCCAGTCCCAGTTGGCGTGCCAGCTTGATGTCCATTATGTTGGCTTCAAGCCAGAATCCACCAGAGCAGCCAGGTGTGAGTTGAGCTGCAGAGGCGGAGGTGAACTTGCAGCAGGTTGCGGTGGAGGACTGGATGGTCATTGAACTCCAACCGGACTCCCCTACGCCCGGTGAGCCCCCGCCCTTTAAAGTGGGAGGTTACCACATGATGTCATCACCTCCACAATAGAGGCAGAGGTTTGAGGTGGTGGGCGCTGGCGCTCTGCAGGAGTGAGGGAGGCTCGCCCAATCTCCATAGCCTCAGACTGATCAAGCTGACCTGGGTGAGTGGCAAATGAAGGAGCCCAGTGGATCTTCCGAATGCCGGTAGTAGGTGGATCTTGGCGCCCTCTCACGAGACGACGGGTTGTATCCTTCTGTCGATCCTGAAGTAGTGGATGGCTTATCAAGAGTGGAAGGCAGTTCATGGGAGACCAACTCGCCCTGATATAGTCAGCCAAACTATGGAAGAAAAGGCCCACCAACGATGGTGTGTTCAAGAACTTCGCTCAGCCATTGGGAAGTATGAATGGTCTGCGACTGTACGCCTGCCTTGTCAATACTGAACAGTTCACGGTGGACGCTGCGGTGGGTGAATCCAGGTCAAACACCTTCAGCATCTCCTCAGCAAACAGGTCGAAGGTTGCACATGCGGGGTTTGACGCTGGTCTGCGTTCCCTCAGAGTCGAGCTCGGCCCGGCCAGGTGAGTGATGGCATACCCAACTTTAGCCCCCTCCCTGGCGAAGGTCCTTGGGCTGCAAAGGAGAACTGGAAGTCGGCAGCTAGTCAGGAATGGCGGACCTGGGTTGAATCGCCGCTGAACCGCTGGGCTTAATCGGGTTTGGAGCAGCGAGACAGGTAACCGGGGCTGGGCTGTGGGCTATGGCTGGGGTAAGGTTATGAGGAGTTGAATGATCGCGGCGTAGCTGTTGTTGCTGCTGGAACTGCTGCTCATGCTCATCGGTTTATGTCGTGGAAAGTGTGGATGAGTCATAATGGCTGTGATCGTACTGTCACGGTTCAGACAGACGACCAGAGGACCACAATTATGGCCACACCAGAAAGTTTATTAAACTTAAGGAAAAGGGAAGTAGGGAGTGAATGAAGGCTCCAGGGGTAACAGGATCTGGCCCAATGCTGGGGGGTGCTCCCAGGGCATGGCG